>NC_133654.1:30372264-30672264 GCF_009905375.1 Apium graveolens | reverse complement strand
AGTTAAAGGAATAGGGTGTATGGTATCACAGGGGTATAACTGGTGCAATAAATAGGGTAAAGTAAAACAGGTGCAATAAAGTAAATGACAATGCTGGAAAGGAAAAGGTACTGATATATATATGGATCAAAAGTTTTGGGTAGTACAAGCATAAAGACGCTTCGGAAGTAAAAGCAAAAAGATACAACAACCTACTCACTAGTCCGCATAGCTAGTCTATAAATATAACCCAAAAGTCTACTGATACATACTACACACTACTGTACATATTACACAATCATAACAACTTTGATCAGCATCTCTATCTCTGGGTCTCTGGCTCAACTCCAAGGAAATTCTGGTCCTCCCAGCCTCTCAAAATCCTCCATCACCTCAGTAGCACATTTCATCAGTGCATCAGGGCCTCTGCCAGGTAGTGTAGCTCCATGTAGCCTAGCCTCAAGAACCCTCTGTGTCATATGAATCTCCTCTCGAAGCTCCCTCACACCACGATCAACATCTATAGTCCTGATGATATGTTGTAGCTCTCGGATCTGGGCCAACAAGGAATCACCCCCCAATAGAAGAGCCTCATACCGGTAATAAGGAACTGGGGGCAATGTAGACTAGAATGGGGCACCTGCAACTGAATGCCCAGTGGAATCTGAATCAGCTGGTGGGGGTCCTTTGATAGGTGGCCTTATGCCTGGGGGTGGAATAGCCTGCAATGGTACGGGCTGCAGCACAGATGGAGGTAGAATAGCCAACACTGGTGAAACAACAGGATGTGGATCTGAAGTGGTCCTCCAACTGAGGGCTCTGAGTGATCAGCTGATACAGGGATGAAAGAGTCGGCCATCGCTACTATCTGAAATCATATAGTAATATAAGAATCTCGAACCATGACGCGAATCATACTAATACCTATTATACCGTACACTCAACCTCTCAACGTTCTATCTTTCTATTCCTTACTTCTAATCCTAACCCTCTACCCATTTCCGTCAATCTAGGCTTGTGTCAGTGACTTATAACCTGTAGCTCTGATACCAAACCTGTGGCGCCCTCCAAACCCGGGTCAGAAGTTTGGGGTCCACACACACACCTTATTTATAACCTGCTTATAACAATAATAAAGATAATAATATGCAGTGACCCTACTTACCAACTACCACGGACCGCAACAGGTTAAAGTATGCACACAAGCCAAACACACACTTATATTACAAACCGTTTAAATCCCAACTATTCAAACTCAGAACTGAGTAAATAACATTATTACAAACTTTTACAAACTTAAATTATTCCAAAAGAAGCCTACTAGCTTAACTCGATCAACCTGAACCCCTAGCTCTCGCGCTGGACTGGGGATCCTCGATACAAACTGGTTTCTTCTTAACTGGAAAAGGACATAAACAACATCGCACAAATGAGCTAACTAGCTCAGCAAGTCACAATGACAAAACTGAGAATAATGATCATCAGGTGAAAATGGTTATGATATCAAGTGAATAATGGATTATGATTTAGAATTGGATATAATATTTTCATTTTAAAAACTAAGGTTAGGCTGCTGATCAGTCACGCACTAACCCCGAGCAAAGCACACAACACTTCTCTAACTACTGGATCCAAGGCACACATTGGCCTAACTTGACCATTATATGGTCTGACCACGAATCTGGTCCACAATTTTATAAAAAAATCCAATTCTAACATAATAAAAGAATAAACAATGTAAAGCAATAAACAGAATCATTAACAACATTGGATGTTCATTAATGAAATGGTTTCAATCTTCATAAGGATCAATATGGCATTTTCAAAGCTTGGATGTTGGATAATGAAAGAGTTGGATAACAAAGGAATCGATGTTTCAAGGTTTCAAGAATTTGATCTTTCAAAGCATAAGATACAATAGTTTGAATGTGTAAGCAATCTGGTTCAGTGTTTGATATTTAGTTTGTATGTATTTGTGGAGTAGTATCGTATATTTGAGGTTCGTATTTGGGTATACAACAATCAATGGTCTAGAAAGAATCAGGTTTACGGCTCAAGATCAATAACTGGAATCAGGGTTTAGGGTTCAGTGCTTCAAAGCACCTGCAATATAAAACAGGACTATCAATCAACCACAATATATCTCGAGAAAGTTCAGAACACTTGCCTGGTATTAGCTTGCTATACTTCTCTAACTTTCAATCACAACCGTCTACTCTTCAACTATTTGTTTCCCTTTCCTACGTCTTGCCTCTTCTGCTCACATATTATAAGCATCTATCAATATTCAACTCATACGATTCTATTCGACATATACTTCTATCTACCCTTCAATTCACCCAAATCCGATTAACGGATTGAAAGTTATACTATAAACAAGTAAACATCGAATATATAGACCGACAGTCAACCAACAAGTCACATATAGCATATAACATGTCAAATAATCAATGATATATCATTTATAATGGAGTCTCGGGTCATAATCAGGCTTTCGGGTATTTAAAATAATTTTTAAAACATTTTTCGGAATTAAAACGGGTTGTTGGATCAGTTCTGGAGTAATAAACAGGGTTCGGTTGGCCAAATCTGGCTTCAAAACAATTTTATAATAATTATCGAGCCTTGAAAATAATTTAAAATAATATTTTAAAGCTCGAAACTATTTTTCAGAATTTTTGAATCATTTTTAAATAATTAAATCTAATTAAATAATTAATTAAAATCAATTAATAATTAATTAAATCAATTAATCAATTAATTTTCGAATTAATTGACCAATTAATCAATTAATTATTAACTAAAATTAATTAACTAATTAATTCGGATTTATTATTGAATTAAAAATAATTTTTGGAATTAAAATAATAATTTTTGGAATTTTCAGAAATTAAAAACGAATTTTTATAATTAAAATAAATAGGAAATATGATTTTTGAATATTTTTAAAACAGGAATCCTATTCTTGCAAATTATGGAAACTTCAGGGACCAAACTTTATCGTCCCCAAAAGATAGGGTACTAAAATGTAATTTTTTCAGCCCTCGCCGGAAAACAGTCGGGGTTCGCCGGAGAACTCGTCTCCGGCATCCTCACACCACCATCACCTCCAGATCACATCTACACTTCACAAGGAACACAACCATGCAATCAAATCACATCAATCATCCCTGTCCTGGCCGGAAAATGGCCAAGAACATCGCCGGTTTCGGCGAACCTACGAAAACTTCAAAACACAACTCCCTCCGATTCAGACATCCTCTGTTAACGAGCTATATACCAATCGATTGCAAATTTCATAAGGAACACAACCCACTATAAATCAACAGCTAATAACCCCTAAATCAAAAAACCCCAAATTCCAATTGAAAACATTCATACGGGTTATAAACCCTAATTTTAAAATTCAAAGATTAAACTCAATTTTGAATATGTTATTGAACTCCAAATCAGACATACGACATATGAAAATCATCAGGAAAACGAGCTCTACAACATGCAATCATCAAATCATTCAAACAATCATCCGAACAAAAAATCATAGTTTTAATAAAAATAATTCGAAAATAAACAAATTTCCAGAAAATAAACCTTAATTTCTGCAGGTATATGGTTCACAGAATCTGATAGTACACCTCAAGACCTTCGTTTTGAGTACTCGAGCTTTTCAAACGGACTCCGGTAACACCTCCGATTGTTGGTTTGATTCTCAGAAGGGTTTATGAATATAAGAATTTTCTCTGGAAATTTATGTAATTACTGACTGCAAGTGATTTTTGATACGAAATAAAATACGGTAAAGGCTATTTATAATTACGGGAAATTAGTATCCCGTTGGATCATTCCGGATATGAAATGGTACGTTTATTTATAAAAACTGATCCAAACGGTACCGGTTTTTGGGATAATTATCAAAATCAGTACAATTTATACTGCGGTCTTGGTCTCAGCGCCTGGTTACACGTATTACGAGGTGATAATTGTGATAGTTTAATAAAAAGATCCCGTTTATCGAAAATACGAGTTTTATTCATTTACTGAAACAAATAACGTATCGAAAATGTTGCGCCGGGACCCGCGCAGGACAAACCATACGCCGAATCGAAAAAGTCAAAATATGGAAAATGTTCGAAATATTGCAATTAGGTTAGGAAGGAGTTCTCGGAAGAGTTTCGGGTTATAAAAATGTAACAACGGATGACGTCGGTTGGTTCCCAATTGTATAAAATAGTTTTTAAATACTTGGAAAAAGATTTTATAAAATCCATATAATTCCTATAAAATCATAAATCATCATAAAAATAAATAGGAAGATATGACAATTATCTATATTTTATTTTGGACATATAAAAATTAAAATACTCAATTAATATTATTTTTAAACATCCAAACACATTTAACACTTAACAAATAATTCACAGAATAGATATTGAACACATATAATAATTATTTATTAGCTAAAATAATTACACGATATATCCCGGATATTACAGTGCCCTTTGCTAACAAACCATACATAGATATATATAAGAGGAGTATTAATGATAGATTCGCTTAACCTACTATCATGCATAATATCCTATAACTTATACATATATCCTATAACCTATTTGGGCTGTCCAGGGACTCTAAACTGTAGCTCTGATACCAAAACCTGCACGCCCCCAACTTGACAATACATATTATACAAATTATTATAATAGTTACAAAAGATAGTAAACACAACTGAATTCCAAGATCTTACATTTTAGGGTTTGGAACAGCCCAACACTATTAACTATTACAATCTGATTTTTAATATCGAGTCCTCACACAAACAATTTCTTATTCTACCTGAGCTCGAACATACGCATCGGCATCACAAGTCTTACGTGTTGTCTGCTTGAATCTAACCATAGCTGCTAGCTGTAATTTTAGGGTGAAAATAAGTAGTGAGCCAAATGCTCAACAAGTGCTATACAGTAAAACAAGATAAAAGTATAACAATATGAAAATAGAGCTAATAATTACAAGAGATGGACTGTTGGGTGACGACATCATTTGTTTGTATCAAAACATTTCCAAAATCATTTCTTAATCAAAACCAATTTTATGACGCTACGGATTACAGCCGGTGATCAGCCACGAAGTAATTCCGAACCTCGCTGGGTTCTAAAATATTAATAGGATCCCTAGGCAACTTTTAAGCCTACAATTTAAGTGTGGAAAGGACTTGCGTCTCAGTCCAGATCCACTATTTAAAAAAAAATCATTTGTCCCCCTTTGGGACTGAAAATCCAAATTTTTAATCATTTCAAAAACTGATGCCAATTGACAATTAATTTATTAAACAGTAAATATCTTTATCAAAGGTTATAAATCCATTATTAAACACTGGGAATATATCCACTAGGGCCATGATCCACTAGACTTTACTTTATCATGGTAATTGAAAGGTTTCTATTTACAAGGACTTTGACAAGGAGATTTAGTAAGGTTATCAGATAATTTGAAAGAGTAATGTCAGACTAGGCTTAAAGCAATGGTTTCAAATAAGGTATAGGTATTAAAATATCAAGAAGATAAGCATCACTGGTTCCAGGTATGATATAGGTATTAAAATACAAAGAAAGTGATCATCAGCTCAAGGTATAACAGGGTATCACGCTTTAGGGTAAGGATAGGGTTATCAAACAATCATTAACAAATATTTAAGGAATGACTGGCTTTTAGGCTTCAAGCTGAGGTTACTGATTATAACTTACATGTGGTTCAACATCACAATTACTTTGGTATACTAGCATAATATGACATTTTGATCTACTTGCATAACAATCTTCAAATAAGGTAAAATTACTTGCAATAGACAATTGAGGGCTCATGATATTTCTATATAATACGAAGATAGATTTGAAAACCACTTGGTTCATGTATATCAAGGTAAATCAGAATACTCGTATCATATATAGGAACTAGTTATCATACACTTGCAGTAAAAAAAGGCAGGTTGAATCACTTGCCTTGAAAAAGGCTGGACTGGGTTGGCAGGTAGGAGCAACTGGAAGCTTTACTCGACCTTTATGGCAAGTTTACCCTCGTCCCGAGATCCTACACAAATAATAATAACCTCATTATAATATATTCTCACCAACTCATCCTATTTGCAAATCGAAATTAAACACAATGGCACTTAGGCCTATATACACTCAATTTACAATTACCTTATAATATAATAGTTGTTAGGGCGAAAACACGCACTAATATTCACGCAAGTATACGCGTTCGCAAGTAATATAGAATACTTTCTAGTTCGTTCCCACAGAGGCTCAGACTAATTATGTTCAATTAAACTCACTCACCAATGTATAATTACTTCTCAATGTTAAGACAATTAACACTTAGATTTATTAACTAATTATTAACTACAATTAACTACTAAAATTAACCACTTAATTAACACTTCGAATTAACAATATTAAAACACTCATGAGATCACAACTTCATTACTACTTCCTGCAATAGTCATTGTTATTACCCTTAGCATGCAACAGTGATGATATTAATCGAATAACACGAAACTGATAAAAGCCAACTTTCATTGTACTAATACCATTCTACCAAACATCCATAATTAAGATAGAAGTTGAATAGGCATCAATTATGTTGAGTCCCTATATGTCTACAGAAATTGACAACATAATGATTTAAGCACAAGTTATTCATTTTGATTACACAGGGTGAATAAAATGGTTAGAGTTACTCACTAATCATGCAACATCATACATGAACCTATGCTAGCATGGCAAGTTCTAAATCTCGAGATCCACCGTCGCTTCACAAGAGATTAATCTAATAACCCCAAAATTTTGAACTTTATGTAACCCTTATAAATAGTGTTTTTGCTGATTATGCTGAATAAGAAAACTTTTCATGCCACACTATGTAGGGGTTCTTTTATTGTTATTCTGAGATCTTATTAGTACTCTATATGATATATAAGTGTATGTAAAGATCGTCAGAATCCAAATTCGAACACTTTGATTTTTCCCGAAAATCCACCAGATACCGAAAGAATTGAGTATAAGGTAACAGGATAAAAAGGATTCAAATTCAAGGATTATAAGAGAGGATCATAAAAGGAATATAATGTGTTGAGAAAGGTTAAGGAAACCCAAGTAATAAGATCCCGGGTATGATCCCTCAAACGATAAATGAAAACGAAAGTTAAGCGAACCGTATAACAGATCAGCGGTCATTAGCCAAGTAAGTAGAAGCTAATCAAAGAGGTTAGTGAGGATGATGTCATCCAACCAATAAGAAGAGGACAAGCATGGGAAGATGACATAGGATTGATGACCTAAGCATGACCAAAAAGGGAAGGAAGTGTGGTTGATTTCAAGCCACACAAAAATCACCATGGTTAAAAGGTAAATAATTAAAACAAAAGCCAAAAACAACCAACCAACAAATCATTTCACCAAAAACACAAGTTGACTTCCCATTTCAAGCTAAAAGCTCTGGGCCTCTTTTCCATTTCAAGAAGAAAAAAACCAAAATCCAAGTTCCAAGCTTCATTAATTAGTGAGGTAATTATCTAAGACTCCTTATGCATAGATATAGCAATCCTATAAGTTTAACCTTCAAATTCCTTCACAATCTCTTCCTAAAATTCATAGAAGAAGAGGGTGAATAGTGTTTTTCAAGAACTTAAAATTTTGTTCTTGAGTTTTTGTTTAGATTAAGCTTTGGTAAGGACTTTCAAGGGTGATTCCAAGCTCCTTAGTTACTTTTACTCACCAAGGAAGGTATAATCTCAAACCCTAGCCCTAATTTTGTATATTTAGAGCTTTTATGTTTGGTATGGTTCATGAGAAACTTGATTATTGTGTATTTAGAGATGTGTAGGTTTTGTGATGTGTTTGGAGTTGTAAATCTTGTTGATTAGTTAAAGAACTTAAGTAAAGCTTTTAGTTCATGTTGGGAAGTAGTATAAATTTGGAAATATTGAGTTGTTGGGGCTGTTGTAGCATTGTATGTATGGAGTTGGGTTGTATGGTTGAATTAAGGTTGATTGGTGGTTGATTTGGAGTAGGATAAAAATTGGTAATCGCGTAAACATAGTCGTCGTAATATCCAAATTACTTTAGACTGTTTTATTCTTAACATCAGGACCCGAGAACTCACTGTTAGGTTTTTACCATTGCCATGATTAGATAGTTCATGTTACGAGCTTTGTTTTGATATGTGGTTCGTTTGAATCCGATGTACGGTTTAGGTGAAACGATCGTTTTAAGTAACAACATTTCGCGAACGAACCATTACCCCTCACCTTACTTTGAAACATTGGTTAAAGACCTTAAAGGACTAATTGGAGTATGAAACATTTATTTAAAGTGTATTAGGCAGTTGGTAAGGCACTCGCGAAAGAATCGCCTTAAAACTCTTAATGGTTAATTTATTAAAAATGATGGAGCCAAGGGTACTCGAGCGACTTAAGAGAATTATTAAGCGCAAAGCGAGCGTTAGAGTCTAATTGGTTAAAGTATAGATTCTTAAGCGACTTTGGTTTAATTCCAACTTATATGTGGTTTATAGGTTACCAGACTCATCCCAGGACTTTTACCACCCCCCAGTCGCTCAGGCAAGTTTTCTACCCGTTATACTGTTGTTGTGATATATACATATGTATATGCATTATCTTGTGATAGATGCATGATGGTTAATTAGCAAATTTTGCGATATATTGGAACATGTGATATGGTATATATGCATGTCTGTTTCGTAATCTTGATATATATCTATTGATTCAAATGCTTATTAGTTGCATAATACCTATGCTAGAGATAAGCAGTAGTTGCGTATACCCTTAGTATAGGGGACCCAAAGGTGAACATTTTCTAAACCGGGAGTCGATGTTCCCGAGTATAATATATATATATATAGTTTTCAAAACTATTAATCGAATAAGGTTTATTCGATAACTTTATTTTTATTAATGAATATTATTTTGAATATTCATTCGAGGACTTATGACTCCGATTATTTACTAACTAATATTCTTTATTTTATTAAAGAATAATGTTTCGATAATCAAACTTATTTTCGATTATTCAAATAAAGATAGTACTTTCGTATAGTATATCTTTGGTTATTTAATATTCATTTCAAGTATGAGTTTTAAAACTTCTACTTCAATTATTTTTATAAGGATTATCCTTATGGGAATATTATTTAAATGATAATATTCAGATATTTTCTAATATATCGGGACTGATTTATTTTATTAAATCAGCATTACTCCAAACACTCTTTAAAGTGTTTTCGAGTCTTCAAAATGATTTTTAAAAGTTAGAGCGGATCCCAAAACTCATTTTTATATTTAAGATCTTTCTTTTAAAGGGGATTTAAATACTCGCTCAAAACCTGAGGGATCCGGCTCTGTGGTGTATTTTATATTCACAACGAGGTTGCTGTTTTGATAAATGAATTGATTACTTACCTAACGTTCGGGAAATAAGTCCATCTATTGAGTCGGCATAAGCAACATGGGCTCAGTGGGCGTCCATGAAAGTGTAAGTGGCTCAGTGGGAGTCCATCAAATGCGTAAGTGGCTGAGTGGCAGTCCATCATAAGGTCCTATTACGACCAGGGTGATGACCAGTGGGGAATTCATCCATCTACTAGTAGAAAAGGTTACTTATTGGTATCTTTGCCTGATCAGCAAGATATCGGGTTTATGCCAAAATTTATTTCCTTTCCAAAATTCATTGGATGTTACAAACTCTGTTCATACTTTACATAACAGAGGGTTCCAGGAAATGTATAAGAGATATATATATGGATATATATATCGGGACTAAATAAAGTATCTCGTAACTTCATTTCATTTAATAATATAAAAAAGATTGAATCTATTCAAGTCTTAACTTGTGGTCTCATCTATGGGATGACCTTTTGAAACCTATAATACTTTGAACAATCGTAGTTCAAGTAGCTTTATAAAATGGTATAAGTATAGTGAAGTAATTGGTAACTTCATTTTCCTTTAAGCTTATATCCAGTAAGTAATTACCTTACACTTGATAAAGGTTTCCAGTAAGTTATCCATTTAGATACTTGCATTATTGTTTACACTATATATTATCTTGCGAGCTATAATGCTCACTCTTGCTTCATTTCTTCATCACACAACAACAGTTAGGAAAGATGGCCAGACTCAAGCAGACCCAGCGCAAGCGCGTGGGAAGCGTCCCGCGTCTTCCCGTTGATGTTGTAGCTACTATAGCTGCAGAGGTAGATCTATTGGTAGATCAGGCATTCTACTTTTGGGAACCAATTATGTATAATTATAACTTGTGGCAGATAATGGCAATTAACTCTAAACTTATCAAGTAATCATTTTGGGTTGTAATAACTTTTAAATTGTGGATTCAAGGACTTGTACTTATTTTAATTTCATCTCTGAGACTATAACGGGTTGTGGTGTGTGTTAGTGTGGGGTCACAGCATGAGGTTATTTATTATTAATTAAGTTAAGTGATATTGTGGAAAGAAAGAACGTGACGACCCGGATCCCCGACCCCGGATCTGGGGGTGTTATAGAAATGGTATCAGAGCCAAGCGTTATAAACCTCAGAGATGATGCGACGATATAATAATAAACTCACAAAGATAATAAGAACTTTTGCCAAGTTCGTAGTTGGACTACTTAAAGTAGCACTGACAGTTAAAACCCTTACGGGAACCCTTATAAGTATCATGATAGTAACTTAGCTCGTTTAATGTGTAGGCTCATGAGATAGAGGACCCAGAGATGTTCGAGCGTGAGCATGATGAGGCACTGCTAGATGCCGAGGATCAGGAGGAGCCTGAGATGGAGGAGGAGGAGGACCCCTCAGAGGAGTCAGAGATGGAGGTTGTGGCGATTTCAGATGAGGAGGACCCGGATGAGGTCCTAGTAGCTGAGGAGCATGTCGGAGCTATGGTAGAGTACACTGGTACCCCTTTACCCTCACTTCCGGTGGTCAGAGCTCCTACCCCTCCACCATTATCTTGGAGCCCCTATGATGACAGCTCAGAGACCCATACTCCCGAGCCTAGGCAGACCGAGGAGGCACCCCCAGCGGCTCCGGATTCACCACCTCTAGACCCTGCCCATAGGCAGCCTTTGTTAGCTCACTGCTATGTTCAGGATGTACTGAGGACCCGAGTGGCTGTTGCTGAGACCCGGCTGGATAAGGTCAGGTTGGAGTTGGATGCGGAGAGGGCGGGTAGGCGTGCCCGAGCTTATGAGACTAGGGCTACTATACCCCGATCCTTGAGGAGGGAGCTGACGGGGATAGAGCTCACGGCCCGAGCGAGACTCCGATCGCTCCAGGGGGGCAGGCATGGAAGGATCTCCAGACGGCAGGCTGACTACATCTTCCGTCGTGCAATGAAAAGGGTGTGGGAGCTGACCGGCTCCGGGGTGTGATTCAGGACCGGTGATGGGATAGTCGAGTCGTCTAGTTAGTCGAGGCCATAGTAAGAGCTAATTTTCCGGGATAGTTGACTTGTATATAGCATCCCTTTCTCTGACTAGACAGATAGACTCTTGTGTATCATTTTTGGGCAGATGGCTGTAGAACCGTTGTACTTTTGACCATATCAAACTATGTATCTCTCGCATTATGTATATATTTGTTTCCTTTCAGTTCAGTTCCTTAGTGACGAGATCACTGTTTTTATCATTTTTATTACTGCACTTCTTTTAGAACTGTCATAATATAATAGAATTGCGAGATACATTCTCCCCATTATAGAAACTGTACAAGGCACAATGTTGTGTATGATTGTGACTTAACATTGAATTTCCCAAAAAAATTTATCAGTATCATGCCGCCAAGAAAGATTGGAACTAGGGCGAACCCTGGATCTGAGGACCAGGGAAGCCATAACCAGGACGGTAGGAACCAGGAACACAGTGAAGAGGAAGACGAGGATTATGTTGAACAGGATGACTCCCTGTATGAAGAGGAGGAGGAAACATATGATGTTGAAGGATTTGAGATAGAGGCTGAAGAAGGAGAAACTGAGGTTGAGCAACCAGTACCAAACCCAGGCATGTATCCCATGGGGCAGTTCATGCAACTACTAAGGCAGAACTTGGAACGTCAACCCAACCCACCCCCTCAAGGAAATAACAATGCTGTGGCAAACTCTTTCAGGGCTTTCAAGTCCCTTAAACCCCCTGAGTTCCACGGATCAGCCGACCCAGTTGAGGCAAGGGCATGGTTAAAGGAAATGGAGAAATCCTTTGAGATCCTGAGTACCGATGAGGCACAGAAGACTATATTTGCTACCTACCTTCTGAAAGGAGATGCCAACTACTGGTGGGAGGCCAAGAAAAACATGGAGACAGATGCTATTATAACCTGGGAGAGGTTCAGTCAGTTGTTTTTGGGAAAGTATTTCCCAAGGTTTATGGAGAACCAGATGGAGCTCAAGTTCTTGGAGCTAAAGCAGAATAACTTATCTATAGCAGAGTACGAAGCAAAATTTACCGAGTTATCAAGGTTTGTGCCGGAGTTTGTGAGCACCGAGGAAAAGAAAGCTAGGAGGTTTCAGCAGGGACTGAAACCGTGGATTCAGAATAGGGTGGCAATCCTTGAGCTTACAGATTATGCCACTCTGGTGCAAAAGGCAACAATTGTAGAAGCCGGAAGTGAACAGATGTAGAAGGAAAGAGAGAAGAAGGGAATAAAGAGGAAAAGTATGAGCATGGGTGGAGGTTCCGTAGGAGGGAGCTTCCTAACTAGAGTTAATAGGGGAGCAGTGTCCCTACCGGGAAAGAACACTAGGTTTAAGCGGCCAATGAGTGCGAATGTGAGCCAGAGCAGCCAGAAGTCAAGAATGTCCTATTCCAACCAATCTCGACCCCCATTGCCAGCCTGTAACACTTGTGGAAGGATGCATACAGGGGAGTATAAAGGAAAGCCAGTAACCTGCTTTAAGTGCGGTCGAGAGGGTCACTATTCAACTAAGTGCCCTTCATCAACCCCTACTATCATTCCAACCACCACTTGTCATCAGTGTGGACGCCCGGGTCATTGGAAGAGGGAATGCCCAATGAACAAACCAGCAGCTTCAGGAGCTAGCAGGGCTGCCTCCAATAAGCCACCTACTGCGTGGACTTTCAACATGACAGTCCAGGATGCTATGAAAGACTCAGATGTCATAGCAGGTACCCTTTCTTTAAACTCATCAAGTGCAAATGTTTTATTTGATTCGGGAGCAACTAAATATTTTATATCAAGAGACTTTGCGCGTAAATTAAGACTTAAGGCTGAACCCTTGATAGAACCCTTACAAGTAGAAATAGCCAATCATGAAATTATTCCTGTTAACCAGATTCACCCCGCCTGTGAGTTAGGCATAGGGGAACAATCTTGTAGTGTTGATCTGATTCCTTTTAAATTAGGGTAGTTTGATATAATTTTGGAAATGGACTGGCTATCTAGCAATGATGCTCAGATAGACTTTAAGGGGAAGAAAGTTAAGTTGAATATCCCAGGAAAGAAAGAAGTCATATTTAGGGGAAAGAGACAGACGCAGAAATTTTTGATTATGGCCCAGGCCAAAAGGATGTTATGAAAAGAAAATGAGGTTTACCTAGCCTATGTGGTGGACACGCAGAAGGAGGTGCCCAACTTACAAGATATTCCGGTAGTCAACGAATTTGAAGATGTATTCCCACAAGACCTTCCGGGATTACCACCCGATAGAGTGATTGAATTTGCTATTGAGTTGGCCCCAGGGACGGTGCCAGTTTCAAAAGCACCTTACCGGTTAGCCCCATTAGAAATGAAGGAATTAGCTACCCAATTGCAGGAACTTTTGGATAAGGGTATGATAAGACCCAGTGTGTCTCCGTGGGGAGCACCAGTGTTATTTGTTAAGAAGAAGGATGGGAGCACGAGGCTGTGCATCGACTACCGAGAGTTGAACAAGCTAACCATAAAAAACAGGTACCCGTTACCTAGAATAGACGATCTGTTCGACCAGCTAAAGGATGCTGTTTATTTTTCCAAGATTGACCGGAGAACTGGATATCACCAACTAAAGATTAAACCCAAAGATATTCCCAAGACCGCGTTCCGTACCAGGTATGGGCACTATGAGTTCTTGGTAATGTCCTTTGGATTAACCAACGCCCCAGCGGCTTTCATGGATTTAATGAACAGAGTATTTAAGAAGTACTTGGACAAGTGTGTGCTAGTTTTTATCAATGATATTTTAATCTACTCAAGGAATGAGGTAGAACATGCAGAGCATTTGAGGATAGCTCTAGGAATACTCAGAGAGGAGCAGTTATTTGCCAAATTCTCGAAGTGTGAATTCTGGCGGAATGAAGTACAGTTTTTAGGATATGTGATCAATAAAGAAGGAGTATTGGTCGACCCCTCCAAGATAGAGGCGGTCTCAAATTGGGAAAGGCCAACCACACCCACAGAGGTAAGAAGTTTCATAGGATTGGCCGGCTACTATCGTAGATTTGTATAGGACTTTGCGAAGATCGCAGCCCCTTTGACACGACTTACTCGTAAGACAGAGAAGTTTTAATGGACGGAAAAATGCGAGAACAGTTTTCAGGAATTAAAGAAAAGGTTGGTAACGGCCCTGGTGTTGGCATTGCCAGACGGAAAAGGAGATTTTGTGATATATAGTGACGCGTCGCACAAAGGATTAGGGTGTGTGCTTATGCAGCATGGTAAGGTGATTGCGTATGCGTCGAGACAACTGAAGGAATACGAGATTAGATATCCTACTCATGACCTTGAGCTCGCGGCAATAGTTTTTGCCTTAAAAATTTGGAGGCACTACTTGTATGGAGAGAAGTGCGAGATTTTCACAGACCATAAGAGCCTCAAGTACATATTTACGCAGAAAGAGCTCAACATGCGCCAGAGGAGATGGTTAGAGCTAATCAAGGACTATGATTGTGAGATTCTCTATCATCCAGGGAAAGCCAATGTGGTGGCTGACGCCCTTAGCAGGAAGGAAAGACTCAAAATGATAATGACTTCGGAGGAATTGATAAGGGATTTCGAGAAAATGGAAATAGAAGTAAAGGTAACCGGAGCCGGAACTGAAAAGCTGTTTGAGATCTCGATGCAGCCAGAGTTATTGGAAAAGATTAGATCATGCCAAGAGAAAGTAATGAATGAAGGCAGAGAGTCAATGACTGGAGAAGAGATCCATACTGAGAGAGATGATAAAGGGATAATGAGGTACTCCTACCTGATTTGGGTTCCAAACGTCCAAGAGCTTAAAGACGAGATTTTGGATGAAAGCCATAGTTCAAGGTATTCCATTCACCCGAGAAGCACCAAGATGTATAGGGATTTGAAGGAGTATTACTGGTGGCCCAATATGAAGAGGGACGTAGCAGAATGGGTAAGCAAATGTTTGACTTGCCAAAGAGTAAAGGCAGAGCACCAGAGACTCAGGGGACTTTTACGACCCCTGGAGATTCCCGAATGGAAATGGGAACGGATAGCCATGGATTTTGTTGTCGGTTTACCAAGGACGAAAGCCAACTATGATGCCATATGGGTGATTATAGACCGACTGACAAAATAAGCTCATTTCATTCCTATCAATGAGAGATACACAGTCGATAGACTGGTGGACATCCACCTTAAGGAAATAGTGACGCGACATGGAGTCCCAGCGTCCATTGTCTCAGACTGAGACCCCAGGTTCAACTCCAGATTTTGGAGGAGCTTTCAAGAATGTGCGGGGACCAAGTTAAATATGAGTACCGCTTACCATCCCCAAACGGATGGGCAGAGTGAGAGGACCATCCAGACACTAGAGGATATATTGAGAGTCTGTGCAATAGATATTAGAGGAAGTTGGGATGATCACTTGCCGTTGATCGAGTTTTCTTATAACAATAGCTTTCATGCTAGCATCGGAATGCCGCCTTATAAGGCCCTGTACGGAAGAAGGTGTCGATCTCCCTTATACTGGGATGAAGTAGGAGAGCGGAAGATGCTCAGACCCGAAGTGGTCCAAAGGACCAAAGAGGATCTCATCAGAGGATGACTGGTAGCAGCCCAAGACAGACAGAAGAAATATGCAGACCTAGCCCGAAAGGATAAGGAGTATCAAGTAGGGGACTTAGTACTGTTAAAGGTATCCCCTTGGAAGGGATTAATGAGGTTCGGAAAGAGAGGGAAACTAAGCCCAAGATACATTGGACCTTTTGAGATATTAAAACGGATTGGGAAGTTGGCTTATGAGCTAGCCTTACCCCCAAACCTACAATAAGTTCATAATGTGTTCCATGTGTCAATGCTAAGGAAGTATCATCGGGATGCCAGACACATAGTGGAGTACGAACATGTGGATATGCAACCAGATCTGACTTACGTGGAGAAACCAGTAAAGATTATGGATAAGGAGCAGGTGCTTCGGAACAAAGTAATCAAGCTAGTCAGGGTGCTATGGCAGAATCATAATGTGGAAGAATCAACATGGGAACTAGAGAGCACAATGCTAGAAAAGTACCCCCATTTGTTTTCTATTTGATTCCGGGACGAAATCCTTTTAAGGAGGGGAGACTGTAATAACCCCAAAATTTTGAACTTTTTGTAACCCTTATGAATAGTGTTTTTGCTGATTATGCTGAATAAGAAAATTTTTCATGCCACACTATGTAGGGGTTCTTTTATTGTTATTCTGAGATCTTATTAGTACTCTATATGATATATAAATGTATGTAAAGATCGTCATAATCCAAATTCGAACACTTTGATTTTTCCCGAAAATCCACCAGATACCGAAAGAATTGAGTATAAGGTAACAGGATAAAAAGGATTTAAATTCAAGGATTATAAGAGAGGATCATAAAAGGAATTTAATGTGTTGAGAAAGGTTAAGGAAACCCAAGTAATACGATCTCGGGTATGATCCCTCAAACGATAAACGAAAACGAAAGTTAAGCGAACCGTATAACAGATCAGCGGTCATTAGCCAAGTAAGTAGAAGCTAATCAAAGAGGTTAGTGAGGATGATGTCATCCAACCAATAAGAAGAGGACAAGCATGGGAAGATGACATAGGATTGATGACTTAAGCATGACCAAAAAGGGAAGGAAGTGTGGTTGATTTCAAGCCACACAAAAATCACCATGGTTAAAAGGTAAATAATTAAAAAAAGCCAAAAACAACCAACCAACAAATCATTTCACCAAAAACACAAGTTGAATTCCCATTTCAAGCTAAAAGCTCTCGGCCTCTTTTCCATTTCAAGAAGAAAAAAACCAAAATCCAAGTTCCAAGCTTCATTAATTAGTGAGGTAATTATCTAAGACTCCTTATGCATAGATATAGCTATCCTATAAGTTTAAGCTTCAAATTCCTTCACAATCTCTTCCTAAAATTCATGGAAGAAGAGGCTGAATAGTGTTTTTCAAGAACTTAAAATTTTGTTCTTGAGTTTTTGTTTAGATTAAGCTTTGGTAAGGACTTTCAAGGGTGATTCCAAGCTCCTTAGTTACTTTTACTCACCAAGGAAGGTATAATCTCAAACCCTAGCTCTACTTTTGTATATTTAGAGCTTTTATGTTTGGTATGGTTCATGAGAAACTTGATTATTGTGTATTTAGAGATGTGTAGGTTTTGTGATGTGTTTGGAGTTGTAAATCTTGTTGATTAGTTAAAGAACTTAAGTAAAGCTTTTAGTTCATGTTGGGAAGTAGTATAAATTTGGAAATATTGAGTTGTTGGGGCTGTTGTAGCATTGTATGTATGGAGTTGGGTTGTATGGTTGAATTGAGGTTGATTGGTGGTTGATTTGGAGTAGGATAAAAATTGGTAATCGCGTAAAAATAGCCGTCGTAATGTCCGAATTACTTTAGACTGTTTTGTTCTTAACATCAGGACCCGAGAACTCACTATTAGGTTTTGACCATTCCCATGATTAGATAGTTCATGTTACGAGCTTCGTTTTGATATGTGGTTCGTTTGAATCCGATGTACGGTTTAGGAGAAACGACCGTTTTAAGTAACGGCGTTTCGCGAACGAACCATTACCCCTCGCCTTACTTTGAAACATTAGTTAAAGACCTTAAAGGACTAATTAGAGTATGAAACATTTATTTAAAGTGTATTAGGCAGTTGGTAAGGCACTCGCGAAAGAATCGCCTTAAAACTCTTAATGGTTAATTTATTAAAAATGATGGAGCCGAGGGTACTCGAGCGACTTAAGAGAATCATTAAGCGCAAAGCGAGCGTTAGAGTCTAATTGGTTAAAGTATAGATTCTTAAGCGACTTTGGTTTAATTCCAACTTATATGTGGATTATAGGTTACCAGACTCATCCCAGGACTTTTACCACCCCTAGTCGCTCAGGCAAGTTTTCTACCCGTTATACTGTTGTTGTGATGTATATATATGTATATGCATTATCTTGTGATAGACGCATGATGGTTAATTAGCAAATCTTGCGATATATTGGAACATGTGATATGGTATATATGCATGTCTGTTTCGTAATCTTGATACATATCTGTTGATTCAAATGCTTATTAGTTGCATAATACCTATGCTAGAGATAAGCAGTAGTTGCGTATACCCTTAGTATAGGGGACCCAAAGGTGAACATTTTCTAAACCGGGAGTCGATGTTCCCGAGTATAATATATATATATATATATTTATATATATATATATAGATATAGTTTTCAAAACTATTAATCGAATAAGGTTTATTCGATAACTTTATTTTTATTAATGAATATTATTTTGAATATTCATTCGAGGACTTATGACTCCGATTATTTACTAACTAATATTCTTTGTTTTATTAAAGAATAATGTTTCGATAATCAAACTTATTTTTGATTATTCAAATAAAGATAGTACTTTCGTATAAGTATAACTTTGGTTATTTAATATTCATTTCAAGTATGAGTTTTAAAACTTGTACTTCAATTATTTTTATAAGGATTATCCTTATAGGAATATTATTTAAATGATAATATTTAGATATTTTCTAATATATCGGGACTGATTTATTTTATTAAATCAGCTTTACTCCAAACACTCTTTAAAGTGTTTTCGAGTGTTAAAAATGATTTTTAAAAGTTAGAGCGGATCCCAAAACTCATTTTTATATTTAAGATCTTCCTTTCGTAGAGGATTTAAATACTCGCTCAAAACCTGAGGGATCCGGCTCTGTGGTGTATTTTATATTCGCAACGAGGTTGCTGTTTTGATAAATGAATTGATTACTTACCCAACGTTCGGGAAGTAAGTCCATCTATTGAGTCGGCATAAGCAACATGGGCTCAGTGGGCGTCCATGAAAGTGTAAGTGGCTCAGTGGGAGTCCATCAAATGCGTAAGTGGCTGAGTGGCAGTCCAGCATAAGGTCCTATTGCGACCAGGGTGATGACCAGTGGGGAATTCGTCCATCTACTAGTTGGAAAAAGGTTACTTATTGGTATCTTTGCCTGATCAGCAAGATATCGGGTTTATGCCAAAATTCTTTTCCTTTCCAAAATTCATTGGATGTTACAAACTCTGTCCATACTTTACATAACAGAGGGTTCCAGGAAATGTATAAGAGATATATATATGGATATATATATCGGGACTAAATAAAGTATCTCGTAACTTCATTTCATTCAATAATATAACAAAGATTGAATCTATTCAAGTCTTAACTTGTGGTCTCATCTATGGGATGACCTTTTGAAACCTATAATACTTTGAACAGTGGTATTCATAACAGCAATGCTTATTTGACCGTGCAATGAGTGAGGTCCACAAAAGACTTATACAATGGTATCCATGTAGCGAGCGTTAGGTTAGCGGATCCCAGACTCTAAAAGCCTTAGGTCACTAGGTACAAAGTCCCCTAATAACTTAATGACTCGAATACCAAAGAGCCCACTCGTGATCAATTATGCATAAACACATACTTTTTTTTTCTTTTTTTTTTCTCTTTTTTTTGTTATTTTTTTTTCAAAATTTCTGAGCAAGTGCGTTTCGCTCCATCTTGCTCAACCCTAGACTACTCGCATAAACATACGAGCCGGCTACTAGCCATTTGACGCCTAGCCACAATTAGCAACAAATTCCATTTTTTACTCCATTTTTTCCTTTTTCATGTCTTTATCACTAAGAACCTATTATAAAATTCTAAGCATAATAAATAGATTAACCTCGAAAACAATCAGATCATAACAACAATCTAGTCCTTAAGCATTCTCTAAGACTTAGTGAAAATACAAGTGTTTCTAGCATACATATCAACCTACACGACTCAACATCACTCTAATGCTATCACTACACTCGCATCAACATCACAAATCAGTCGGTAAATCATCGCAAAAGGGATCATGGTATATGCATGAGCTACATGATATGATAAACAAATAAAGCTAAAAAAACTATATGGCAAAAATTATGCAACTATATGCACTAACTATCATGAATATGCAGCTATATGACGCACACACAAAATATTCCTTAACTACCACCCCCAAACTTAAAATCTTCACTGTCCCCAGTGAAGGTAGTAGAAAGGAACACAAGGTATACCTACTCGGAGTCATCATCATCATCACCCTCAGTGAGTGGTGTATCAGGAGGCGGATATGCAGAGTCCTCACCAAAAACTGGCCACTGGATGTCAGCTCCAAGGCCTCGAAAAGCAGTCCCTAGCGCAAGGGTGAGCTCCTGAGCAAACCTGCTCTGCGTCTCATACATAGCATCCATCCTCCGTGATAGTCTCCTATACTGGGCATCAGCCATCCCAGCACCCTCCTGAGCTCTCGAAGAACCAGCCTCATCATGCCTTGGCCTCGCCATGATAGCACCTCATGCTGGACGCCCTCCTGGAAGATGATAACCCAGCCCATGCTCCTCGGGCTCACCACCGGTCCACTTCTGCATCGCATTCAGAGTCCCAGAATCAATAGGAGCGGCCGGCAACTGCAACTGCTCATGAGACGGCCACTGAACTCCCACCGCTCGGCAAAGCTTAGTAACCATGGATGTATACGGGATGTTCATGTGCTTAGCTCCCCTCAAAAACTTCAGAATTCCTTGATAGATGAACTGACCAAGGTCCACATAGTACTCCTCATTCAAAATTCCCCATAACAACTGTGCTCTCTCAACTGTGACCTCATGTGCATGCGAAGAAGGCAGAATATTAGCATAAATAAACGCATTCCATGCACGGGCATACCTATTCATCGCGATCGCCGAAAAGTGACGATACTCATTAGTTCCCGTCTTGAAAGTCCATACTGTGCCCGGCCTACAGAGAGTAGCACAAATTAAATCCAAGTCAAAATCCTCAGCAGTCTTCTCGTTCCAGTTCTCCTACGTGGGCTTCCTCTCTCACTGCCCAATCACACGGTGAATCGCCGCTGGGTGATAATCAACCATCATCCCCCGGACCACAGAAAACCCATTCTTCTCGGCCTTCGCATTCGCATTCGCAAAGAACTCGCGAACCACGCTCATCGGCACTGCTTCAGGCGACTCACAAAAAGCTATCCACCCCTTCTCAGCAATCATAGGTAACAACTCACCATCCCTCCCCGATGGTAAAAATCCCCTCTCCTTCAGAATCGGCTTCCCCAGAAGCCTGGTGTACTCCTCCTCCACAGCCCTATCATTCAACCGAGGCCTCGCAGCAGTACCCCTCGAAGAATCAGCAGTAGGGATAGTGTTGCTGCTATCAATAGTCGTTGCTCTCTTGGGTGACATTGAATCTGAATAATAAGTGCTTGAGAATTTTATTTTTGTGTTTGGGAGAGAGTTTGAGTGTAGAAGTTGTGTGGGAGATATATGGGATAGGTGTATGTATATATAGGGTATTGATTAGGGTAAAATTTGATTAGGAGTGGGTTTATGGGTAAAAATCATGGGATAATGGGGAATAGGTCGTGGGTTTTATGGGCTGTAATTTGTGTTTTATTTTTCTGATTTTTTTGGATTTTTATTGAACTTAAAAAAATTTATGTCAGCCGACCCCTGAGCGGTCGCTCAGCAAAGCTGAGCGGTCGCTCAGCAGAGCTGAGCGGGCGCTCAGGGGGTCACTGGAAAAAAAATACAGCCCTGTTTTTCTAATTTTTTTGTGGTTTTGGATAGGTTATTAACTTCTAAGGGTTCCTGTAACAAAAAATCATGGGTTGCCTCCCACGCATCGCTTCTTTTTCGTCATTAGCTTGACGTTGCGTACCTTTCTCAAGTTGACAATAAAACGGCACTAACCACTTCTCGGTTTGCCGTGTCCCCATAGTAGTGCTTCAAACGCTGACCATTAACCTTGAATGCTTGGTCCGGATCATTCTCAAAAATCTCTACCGCTCCGTGTGGAAACACAGTTTTGACAATAAAAGGTCCAGACCACCTTGATTTCAACTTCCCAGGAAAAAGTCGGAGACGAGAGTTGAATAAGAGAACTTGTTGTCTCGGCACGAATAACTTAAGATGTAGCTTCCTATCGTGCCACCTCTTCACCTTTTCCTTGTACCTTTTGTTGTTCTCGTACGCTTGGAGTCGAAATTCATCAAGTTCATTAAGCTGAAGCATTCGCTTCTTTCCAGCTGCATCTAGATCCAGGTTCAACTTTTTCAACGCCCAATAGGCCTTATGCTCAAGCTCCGCAGGTAAATGACATCCCTTACCATACACCAGTTGAAACAGGGACATACCAAGTGGAGTTTTGTATGTTGTTCTGTAAGCCCAAACAGCTTCATCGAGCTTTAAAGACCAATCCTTCCTTGACGGACAAACAACCTTCTCTAGAATGCGCTTGATCTCTCTGTTAGACACTTCCGCTTGACCATTTGTTTACGGATGATAGGTAGTAGCAACTCGATGATTCACATTATAACGCTACATCATAGAAGTGAACTTACAGTTGCAGAAATGAGACCCTTCATCACTTATGATTACCCGAGGCGTTCCAAACCTTGTGAAAATCTGCTTATGAAGAAAATTCAACACTGCCTTTGCATGATTTGTCAGTAGAGCTTTGACTTCTACCCATTTTGAGACATAATCGACTGCCAGCAAGATGTACTGATTGTTGCAGGACGAGACAAAAGACCCCATGAAATCGATTCCCCAAACATCAAAGACCTCAACTTCAAGCATCACATTTAACGGCATCTCATCCTTTCTCGTCAAATTTCCCACTCTTTGGCAATGATCACACCTTAAAACAAACTGATGAGCATCCTTAAACAAAGTAGGCCAGAAAAAACTTGCTTGCAGAATACGAGCTGCCATTTTCTCACCACCATAGTGTCCACCATAAACTGTGGAGTGGCAATCTCGTAATATCCCCTCCGTCTCACAGAATGGGATACATCTCCTGATGATCTGGTCAGCTCCCTGTCTAAACAAATATGGTTCATCCCATATATACCACTTCACCTCATGCAGAAACTTCTTCTTTTGAGCTGAGGTCAAATTAGGAGGCATTATATTGCTGACAAGATAGTTCACAATATCTTCAAACCATGGCTCTTCCTCCTGAACTGTGAACAACTGCTCATCCGGAAAAGATTCGTTGATCAATGTCTTATCCTATGAAGTAGACTCGGGATTCTTCAATCTAGAGAGATGGTCAACTACTTGATTCTCAGTACCTTTTCGATCCTTGATCTCTAACTCAAATTCCTGTAGTAAAAGCACCCAACGAATGAGTCTCGGCTTCGAATCCTTCTTGGAAACCAAATAGCGTATGGCCGCATGATCAGTGAATACTGTCACTTTTGTCCCAAGCAGATACAATCGAATTTTCTCGAAACCAAAGACTATAGCTAAGAGCTCCTTCTCAGTAGTGGTGTAGTTCATTTGGGCCCCATTTAAGGTCTTGCTAGCATAGTAGACCACATGAAAGAGATTATTCTTGCGCTGCCCAAGAACGGCGCCTACCGCATAATCACTCACATCACACATCATCTCAAAAGGCTCTGTCCAATCCGGTGTTGTAATAACTGGTGCAGTGATTAAACTCTTCTTAAGAGTCTCGAATGCCGTCAAACATTCATCATCAAATTTGAAAGGCACATCTTTCTCAAGCAAGTTGCAAAACGGCTTGGATATCTTCGAAAAGTCCATGATGAAACGCCGATAAAAAACCGCATGACCAAGAAAACTACGGATTCCTTTCACAGAAATAGGTGGTGGAAGATTTTCAATGACTCCCACCTTGGCTTTATCCACCTCAAGACCCTTGCTAGAGACCTTATGCCCAAGAATAATGCCTTCACGCACCATAAAATGACATTTTTCCCAATTGAGCACCAAATTAGTTTCCACACACCTTTTGAGCACAGCACGAAGATTATTCAAACATTCATCATACGAATGTCCAAAGACGGAGAAGTCATCCATGAACACCTCGACATTATTTCCAATCATGTCAGAGAATATAGCCATCATACATCTCTGAAAAGTGGCCGGTGCACCACATAACCCAAACGAAACTCTGCGAATAGCAAACGTGCCAAATGGACAAGTGAAGGTAGTCTTTTCCTGATCCTCTGGTGCAATACAAATCTGATTATACCCTGAGTAGCCATCCAGAAGACAATAATACTCATGACCAGCCAACTTGTCAAGCATCTGATCAATAAATGGAATAGGGAAGTGATCCTTCCTCGTGGCCTTGTTCAACTTTCGGTAGTCCATGCATACTCTCCATCCTGTAACTGTTCGAGTGGGGATGAGCTCGTTCTTCTCATTTGCTACCACAGTGATACCTCCTTTCTTAGGCACACATTGCATGGGGCTCACCCAAGAACTGTCAAAAATAGGATAAATGATGCCTGCATCCAGCCATTTCAGAGTTTCTTTCTTCACCACCTCCTTCATGATAGGGTTAAGTCTGCGCTGTTGCTCAACAGTTGGCTTACTACCCTCCTCTAGCAGAATCTTATGCATGCAATATGAAGGGCTGATCCCTTTGATGTCTGCTATGGTCCATCCAATAGCCGATTTGAATTCTCTTAAAATTCTTAAGAGCATGTCCTCCTTACTACCTGAAAGGTCAGATGCAATAATAACAGGTAAAGTAGATGCATCACCTAAAAAAGCATACCTCAAGTGTTCAGGCTATGGCTTGAGCTCTAAGGTAGGTGCTTCCTCAATTGATGGTTTGAGCTTTCCTTCAGCATTCTTGAGGTCAGAAGTACCAAGAGATTCAAAAGGCATGTCCAGTTTTTGCCTCCAGGGAGAAGTATTAAGATATTGTAATTGCTCGTTGTCATCTTCATCAACACTGTCAAAATCCCCCACTAAGGCCTTTTCTAATGCATCAGACATTAGCATATGATCGAGTTCTGAAGTAACCGCAGAATCAATCACATCCACTTTTAAGCATTCCTCCTCTTCTGTAGGGAATTTCATTGCTTTGAATACATTGAAGGTCACATCCTGATCCTGCACCCGCATAGTAAGTTCACCTTTCTGCACATCTATCAAGGTACGGCCAGTAGCCAAGAAAGGTCTTCCCAAGATTATGGGAATCTTCTTATCTTCCTCGAAATCCAGAATAACAAAGTCTGCAGGAAAGAAGAGCTTATCCACCTTGACTAGCACATCCTCCACTATGCCCCTTGGGTAAGTAATAGAACGATTGGCCAATTGTAGAGACATGTAGGTGGGTTTTGGATCAGGCAAATCCAACTTTTTAAAGATTGACAACGGCATCAAATTGATGCTTGCTCCCAAATCACAAAGGCACTTGTCAAACGATAACTTGCCAATGGTGCAAGGAATGGTGAAGCTACCAGGATCTTTAAGCTTTGGAGGTAACTTTTGCTGCAGCACAGCGTTGCATTCTTCCGTTAGAGCAACGGTGTAATAACCCCAATTTTTGGAATTTTTGAAACCCTTTTGAATAGTGTTTTGCTGATTATGCTGAATAAGAAAACTTTTCATGCCACACTATGTAGGGGTTCTTTTATTGATCTTCTGGGATATTATTAGTACTCTATGTGGTATATAAGTGTATGTAAAGATCGTCAGAATCCAAATCCGAACACTTTGATTTTTCCCGAAAATCCATCAGATATCGAAAGAATTGAGTATAAGGTAACAGGATAAAAAGGATTTAAATTCAAGGATTTTAATAGAGGATCATAAAAGGAATATAATGTATTGAGAAAGGTTAAGGGAACCTAAGTAATAAGATCCCGGGTATGATCCCTCAAACGATAAACGAAAACGAAAGTTAAGCGAACCGTATAACAGATCAGCGATCATTAGCCAAATAATTAAAAGCTAATCAAAGAGATTAGTGGGGATGATGTCATCAAACCAATGAGAAGAGGACAAAGGAGGGAGGGTGACATCACATGGTGACATAAGCATGATCAAGCAAGTGTGTTGTTGGTTGAATTAGAACCACACAAAAATTACCATGGTAAAAAGGTAACAAAACAAATCAAAAGGTCAACCAACCAAGCCAACACTTCATTTTCACCAAAAACACAATTTTTTTCACCATTCTTCATCTTTGCTCACGGCTTTTCTTCTTTTCCAAAGAAAGAGAAATCAAAAACCTAGTTCCAAGCTTTGTTAAATTGCAAGGTATTTATCTAAGACTCCTTATGCATAGTTATGGATATCCTATAAGTTTGAGCTCCTAAATCCTTCACAATCTCTTCCTAAAAATCATGGAAGAAGATGGTGAATAGTGTTTTTCAAGAACTAAAATTTTTGTTCTTGAAGTTTTGTTTAGTTTAAGCTTGGATAAGGACTTTAAGGGTGATTCCAAGCCATTCTCTTGATTCTCCACTCTCCAAGGAAGGTATAACCCCTCCAAACCCTAACTTTATTTGAGTAATTAGGTTTAGTTTTGTTGATTTTAATTCATGGGAGGCTTGCTTGTTGTGAATGTAGAGATTAGTTAGTTTTGTGAAGTTTTGGAGTGGTAATTCTTGGATTGTTGATTAATGAACTTAAGTGTAGTTAAATTCAAGTTTAAGAATAAGAATAAATTGTTAATGTTGAGTTGTTGGGGCTGTTATGATGTATTAAGGATGGAGTTTTGATTGGGTTGTGATTGTGGATTGATTGTGGGTTGAATTGGAGTGTTTTAAATTTGGGTAATCGCGTAAACATATCCATCGTAATGTCCGATTTACTTTAGGCTGTTTTTGTTCTTAACATTAGGACCCGTGAACTCACTGCTAGATTTTGACCATTACCATGATTAGATAGTTCATGTTACGAGCTTCGTTTTGATATGTAGTTCATTTGATTCCGATGTACGGTTTAGGAGAAACGACCGTTTTAAGTAACGGCATTTCGCGACCGAACCATTACCCCTCGCCTTACTTTGAAACCTTGGTTAAGGACCTTAAATTACTAATTGGGGTATGAAACATTTATGTAAAGTGGATTAGGCAGTTGTAAGGTACTCGCGAAAGAATCGCCTTAAAACTCGTAATGGTTAATTTATTAAAAATGGTGGAGCCGAGGGTACTCGAGCGACTTAAGAGAATCATTAAGCGCAAAGTGAGCGTTAGAGTCTAAATTGGTTAAAGTATAGATTTATAAGTGACTTTGGTTTAATTCCAACTTATATGTTGTTTATAGGTTACTAGACTCGTCCCAAGCCATTTATAACCCCCAGTCGCTCATGCAAGTTTTCTATCCGTTATACTGTTGTTGTGATGTATACATTTGTACATGCATTATCTTGTGATAGATGCATAATGGTTATTTAGCAAATTCTTGCGATATATTTAGCATGTGATATGGTATATATGCATGCCTGTTTCGTATTCTTGATACATATATCTATTGATTCAGTTGATAATACCTATGCTAGAGATAAGCGGTAATTTGCATATACCGTTAGTATAGGGGACCCAAAGGTGAAGTTTTTCTAAAACCGGGAGTCGAGGCTCCCGAGTATAATATATATATATATATATATATATATATATTTATATATATATGAATAGTTTTCAAAACTATGAATCGAATAAGGTTTATTCGATAACTTTATTTTATTAATGAATATTACTTTGGTTATTCAGGACTTATGACTCCGATTATTTACTAAATAATATTCTTTATTTTATTAAAGAATAATGTGTCGATAATCAAACTTACTTTTGATTATTCAAATAAAGATATTACTTTCATATAAGTATATCTTTGGTTATTTAATGTTCATTTCAAGTATAAGTTTTACAACTTCTACATCAATTATTTTTATAAAGATTATTTTTTATGAGAATATTATTTAAATAATAATATTCAGATATTTTCTAATATATTGGGACTGATTTATTTTACTAAATCAGTATCACTCCAAACATTATTAAAAATGTTTTCGAGACTTCAAAATGATTTTAAAGGTTAGGGCGGATCCCAAAACTCATCTTTATATTTAAGATCTTCCTTTCAAAGGGTATTTAAATATTCGCTCAAAACCTGAGGGATCCGGCTCTGTGGTATGTTTTATATTCGCAACAAGGTTGCTATTTTGATAAAAGAGTTTTTGATTACTTACCCAATACTCTGGAAGTAAATTTCTTGGAACAAGTTAATCCATTAACAGGCATCGCCTGGGAAATATCAGTGAGTTTTCCTTTCCAACTAGATACGACTTCTTGGTGGAGCCGCATCAACAAGTTCCTACTTGGGAAAAGTGGGGACGAGCTTTACGTTTCAGAGTCATGGATTTCATCTGAACTAGGAGTGGCGTAAATGGTCGAGTGGCGCCAGCCCAGCCTTATTATATTGGCCCAAATGGCCTGGAAGTTCCGCTAAGACGGTCCATTCCTTAGGAGTCCAGTGTTCGGTTGACAAGTAAATCTGACAGGTTCTCCTCTACATGTAGAAAATGGTGGGGTTGTACTACTGTGACTGATCATCGTAAGTGGTCTTCCTGGCGCGACAAACTCCCATAATGAGTTCATCATCCAATTGGATATTTCTGCAACACTACCCAGAGCACTTCGATAGAAAGGCTACGATTGGGCGATTGTTGAGTGTTGGCAGGGTCGAGTTTTCAAAATGATGTTTGCATCAAATGAAGTATCTCGTAACTTCATTTTATTTTGATGATATTTTAAAGATTGATTCTATACAAGTTTTGTCTTGTAGCTTAATCTATGGGATGAACTAATTATAACTTGAACGGTGGTAGTTCAAGTAGTATTCGGAAAAGATATAAGTATATTGGAGTATCTTGTAACTTCATCTTTTAAACTTATATCTAGTAAATGATTATCTTATGCATGACAAAGATTTTCAGAAAAACGTTGAGACAAGGTTAGATATATGAGATCACCTTGCAACGATATTTTTATACAGTTATAAACTGGAACTCTGTGTATATTATGCATCGAAGAGGACTTCCAAGATTTTGAAAAGTATATATACATATATACTGAATATTTTGCGACTTGGTCGCGTTAAGATATCAACTTGGTTCATTTCTTCTTGACCAAGACTTTCATGAGTACTATGAGAATGCTCATATATTGTAAATCATTATACATATTATTTTGGTGAGCTTGTTGCTCACCCTTGCTTTCTTCTTTCATCACACAACACCAGATAGACAAGATGATCAGGACCAAGCTCCCAATTCGCGAGCGGATAGGAAACGTTCCGCAGTTTCCTATAGGCGTTGATATCGCTGTAGCTGAGGTAGGAACTACCAATAGGCTAGGTTTTCAACTTTTGATGTACCAGATTATGTATATTTATGAATTGTAATAATGGCAAAGAAATGTAAATTTATTCAGAAACCCTTTTAAGGTGTAATGGCTTATAATTGTGGAATAAAATGACTTGTGTTATTTTTTGGGTATTCATCTCTGAGACTATAACTTGCAGTGTGTGTGTTTATTGTGGGGTCACAGTACAGAGTAGTTGATTATTTATTAAGATTGGGTGTTATTAAGGGAAATGGAACTCGTGACAACCCGGATCCCCGACCACGGATTTGGGGGTGTTACAAACGGTCTCAAGGTCATCCAGTTTCACCTTCTTTGAAAGAATACTCTTCATAAACTTCGCATAACTAGGCATTTGCTCCAGGTGGATTGAATTGTTTACTCACACCTTGCTGATATGGTGGCTGAATAGCATTCTAATTATTACCCCAACTGAAATTTGGATGATTTCTGTTGTTAGGATGATAAGTAGCTGGCACATGCTGCTGTTGTCGCTGGTAATTGTTCATATACTGAACCGATTCGTTGACAAGAGAACACTGATCCGTAGCATGAGAACCTGCACAAAGATCACAGACCATAGCTATTTGATTGACTCCATAGGTAGCTAGAGAATCGATCTTCATAGACAGCGCTTGGAGCTGCACTGCAATAGCGGTGGCTGCATCGACTTCCAGAATACCTGCTACCTTCCCAGACATCATCCTCTGGGTTGGGTTTTGATGCTCATTTGCATCCATAGTCTCGATAAGATTATAAGCCTCAGTATAGCTTTTTGCCCACAAGGCGCCTCCAACTGCTGCATCGAGCATGGGCCGAGATTGGGCCCCCAAACCATTATAGAAACCAGTGATCACCATCCAATCGGGCATTCCATGATGCAGACACTTTCTCAACATTTCCTTGTAGCGTTCCCAAGCTTCGCACATAGATTCTGTAGGTTGCTGCAAACTGAGTAAGAACACTCCTCATAGCAGCAGTCTTTGTCATTGGATAAAACTTCACCAGAAACTTTTGCGCAAGATCTTGCCAAGTAGTGATGGACCCAGCTGGTTCAGAATGTAACAAGTCCTTAGCTTTATCCCTCAGTGAGAATGGGAAGAGCCTCAACTTGATAGCCTCATCAGTCACGCCATTATACTTGAAAGTACTGCAGATCTCGACAAAATTCCTTATGTGCATGTTGGGGTCTTCAGTCGCAGCACCTCCGAAAGAAACAAAATTCTGCACCATCTAAATAGTGCCTGGCTTGATTTCAAAGGTGTTAGCTTGAATAGCCGGATGAAGAATGATTGACTGAATATCATCAATTTTAGGCCGAGAAAAGTCCATAAGAGCTGGATCGGCCTGAACAATACGATCACCCATGATTACTGGTTCTTTCTGTTCACTTCCTGAATCTGAATCTTCAAAATCTATCTTCTCCGGAATATCAAGAACTTCGTCTGTCTCCTCAACTGTATCTAAAGTCCTCTTGCGAGTACGAGAACGAGTTTGCATAAACGCTCGCTAAAGTACCTGAAACACAACCGAAAATAATAAGTAACACGTCTTAATCACTGAGTCCTAACGACCAATGATGGTAAGTACATAAACTAAACAAATACGCCGAGATCCCCGACAACGGCGCCAAAAACTTGTTAGGGCGAAAACACGCGCTAATATTCACGCAAGTATACACGTTCGCAAGTAATATATAATACTTTCTAGTTCGTTCCCACAGAGACTCAGACTAATTATGTTCAATTAAACTCACTCACTAATGTATGATTACTTCTCAATGTTAAGACAAATAACACTTAGATTTGTTAACTAATTATTAACTACAATTAACTACTAAAATTAACCACTTAATTAACACTTCGAATTAACAATATTAAAATACTCATGAGATCACAACTTCATTACTACTTCCTTCAATAGTGATTGTTATTACCCTTAGCATGCAACAGTGATGATATTAATCGAATAACACGAAACTGATAAAACCCAACTTTCATTGTACTAATACCATTCTACCAAACATCCACAATTAAGATAGAAGTTGAATAGGCATCAATTATGTTGAGTCCCTATATGTCTACAGAAATTGACAACATAATGATGTAAGCACAAGTTATTCCTTTTAATTACACAGGGCGAATAAAACGGTTAGAGTTACTCACTAATCATGCAACATCATACATGAACCTATGCTAGCATGGCAAGTTCTAAATCTCGAGATCCACCGTCGCTTCACAAGAGATTAACACCCTATCTTATATGTTCGCGACGCACATAAGACAAATACACACAACCAATACTAGATATCATACAATCATCACACACTAAGGTATTAAACAACTAACTAAAGAATTCCATAGTAAATCCGCTACGACCCCATGATCATGATTAGCCCATGATAGCACTTATCGTCATCATGGGTTCATATGAAAACATGATTAAATAAACACAAAAGAATAATAAATAAACTAATTATATTAAACCAGAGTACGTCACAAGAGTAAATGGGTTCAAAGCAAAGAAAACTAGCATCCAACGTTACAACGAAATAAAGAATCACAAGAAAATATGCTTCCTCTTCGTTGCGGTGTGCTAAAATGGTCTTTTTCCTTATCTCCTTCGCTCCTCGATTAATACAACGATTCAACACACGTGAAACGTCTCTGAAATCTACTTATATAGAAGTCCCATAAAACTCAGATTACACAGAAGTTGGAAGCCAAACAGAAATAGAAGTCTAAAATAAATAATCTGATTTTTCGTCCCTGCGCGGCCGCTCAGCATAGCTGAGCGGGCGCTCAGCTTCCTGCGCGGCCGCTCAGTATAGCTGAGCGGGCGCTCAGACCCCTATTGGAAAATGTCTGATTTTGCTCCATTTCTTCGTTGTAATCTGCTCTTCTCTTCCCTCTCGCAATGCTAGACACATGCCAAGGCTTATTATTGATGATTACTCCCCTGAAATGCAACTATTACCCTGAAACGCACAAACACTAGAAAAATGCATCAAATACACAAAATACTTGAATTCAAGACACCAATTTAAGCTATTTTAAGACGTTCTAAGTGGTATAAAATGCCACTTATCAATAGTACACATAGCCACGTATGCTCACATACCATATTTAAGTACCAAATAATATCACACGCGCCATATTGCAACACTAGGCTTGGATGATCTCGCTCCACATACTTAAGTCACTTGGTCGCTAAACTAGACAAAATCTCCAAATTTTGGCTTCTTACTCAAAGTTCCTTTACTAAACCATCCAATTCCTATTGACCCTAACTTGGGCCTTTCACTCTACTGACCTTATGCTATCTTGCAACTATGGTGGTCAACCTAGGCCTCACTCATAAGTGCTCAAAAACTATGTGTAAGTGAAGTTGCTTATTATGGTATATTTCAGAATAACCTCTAAGGTTTCTTGGGTACGTTTGGCAGTCTTACACTTCAAATTTTCCTTCAAAACTTCTACACTAGACTCTTTTGATCATAAGGCAACTCCCAAACTTAATGTGGCTCAAGGGCCTAGCTTGGGCCTCCCTAGGCCTAAGTTTAAAGTCCATGACTCCCCTGTTTTTCTGGGCAGAAAAGGGTCCTGATTTGAACTAACTTATGACACATGGTTATAACTTAAATCCTATGAACTATGGCTGGAAAAACTCCTCTGACACTCCCTCTAACTAAGGCCCAACATGGCCTAATAAGGGCCTACCTAAGACATGGTCAAAACTTCCCATTTCTAAGTTGCAACAAAATTGCCCCCTGCTGTACAGATTTGATGGTTTCACTCGTGCACCTAACCAAACATCTTACAAACCTCCAACAAACACCTAAAACCTATTATATACTCCTAGTGCTAGCTTCTGGTGGCTTGGGCCTCAAAGTGCACAACAATGACAAGGTCAAATCTTACTCTAAACCTCAGGGACCAAACTGATTTTCTGCAGAAACTAATACTCTCCTTTCACCAAGGTTCTTACTTAACAAACCCGACCAACAACAACCAAAAACCCAAACCAAACCTTAACTAAGGTGTTCTACTGAACTAACTCCCTTACACTCAAAATAATCTTGGTGGAGATCATCCCTACCTAAGGTGCAACATAGAGAAATAAAAGTTAACACATGACACAAATTACAAGTCATGAAGTTTTTGAAAATGACAAGTTATATCTTCTTTATAAATATATACGAATTAACATCACATATCAACGAGCACAAATCAAGATTAATATCTTAACCCTAGTGACATTAAGGCTTACTAACAAAAATTAATCCAAATGATCAAAAACTTTCGAAAAATATGAGTGGTTTACATGCATGCATGCCTTCGAATATTCAAACCAAAACAATATTGTTTCCAAAATAAATTTTATCATAAAATCAACATACAAGCCTAGCATAAGCTATAACTAAATGATCACTTAGCATGCAAAGGGTTTTATCAAGGTTTTGTTACAAAATTCATGTTATCACCACCAAAAACACATAGGAATGAAACAAGGCAACAAAACAACCTCAAGAACCATTCATTCGGCTCCCTCAAGTTCATGGCCGAATGAAATGGAAGGGAAATGACCATTTAAAATCAAGAGCCTCATTCTCATGACCTGGCATTTCACCATTCCTTGTAGTTCTCTTAAAATACAACCTTAAATCCACGAGAATCAAGATTGTACTTTGAGTTCCAACTAAAACTTTGACATGCAAACTCAAAACTTAAACTTTTCAATCAAAATTCTTTGGATTATATATGATCAAGATATAGGAAGTAACATTTACTTTAATGGGAGATAGAAGCTTGAATGAAAAATGAAAGAAAAGAGGGGGGTGGGACTCGGCCAAAAGAGCCGAGAGGGAGGAGGGCCGAGAGAGGAGGGAGGAGAAAGGAGGGGGTGGAATGGTGGGGTGAAAGTGGAGTGATCATCACATTTGCTTGGTTTTTATGCTTTTGATTTGACCACAAGTGAGTGGATTTAGGAAATGACAAGAGTAACCTTCTAGCTAAAGTTAGGTAGATTTGCATGCAAAGACAAAGTGGTAACTTAGCTAGTAGAATGAAAGTGAGTGGGGTTGGAAATGCCTTCTTTGCCCTTTAGTTGAATGGAAGAGTATTTGCATGCAAGGGTAACCATGTAATTTGATAATTACTAAGAAACTAATTTTCAAAGATTTATTTTTATAAAATAAAATAAAAGTTCAAAAATTATAAAATTTATACCATAAAATAGCTTGGATTTTTAGAAATTTTATGAGATCACTTTTGAAATTTGTGAATGAAATAATTTTTAAAAGAACTTTTCCAAGGTATATAATATTCCTTATAAATAAAAAATAAGGGCAATTAATAAAACTCTTGCTTTGAAAAATTTATATTCTACATAAAGCAATTTATAATGCAGAAATTTCCATTCACACAAACGTACAATCATTAAGTATATTTATAATCGACTCTAATATTATACAAAGTTCATAAATAATATTACACAAAATGCTGGTCGTAACACATTTATTAATCTAATATTTATATCACAGTAAATTAAGACTTAATAAATTATTTAAAAGGATAATCGATAGAATATAAATATTAACAATCCAAATGTCATAAATAGAACATAATAGTGTTGTCTCTAGGGCACTAACACTAACAATATCCCACTTGCACAAGAGCCAATCACCCATGTATCTAATACCCATGGAACTAGTATGACCGTCGTGCTTCTGCTGCGACAAAGCCTTAATCAGTGGGTATGTAACATTATCATTAGTATTTACTTTACATATATGTATATCTCCTCTCCCATTAATCTCTCGAAGAAGGTGATATCTTCTAACTATATGCTTTGCTATGGAATGGGCCATTGGTTCTTTAGCCTGCGCAATGGCTCCATTGTTATCGCAATAGAGATCAACTGGATCTGCGATCGATGGAACCACACCAAGTCCCATTATGAATTTCCGCATCCAAACAACCTCTTTGGCTGCTTCACTAGCAGCAATATACTCATCTTCCATTGTAGAATCAGCTACTATCTCTTGCTTTGAACTCTTCCAGTTTTAGCACCTCCATTACGGCAAAACACAAAACCTGACTGAGATACTGAATCATCTTTGTCTGTCTGGAAGCTAGCATCAATGTAACCTTTTACAACTAGCTTCCCAACTCCTCCATACACTAAAAATGAATCTTTAGTCCTCTTTAAGTACTTAAGAATATTCTTGATAGCTGTCCAGTGACCCTCACCTGGATTTGACTGGTATCTGCTCGTCATGCTCAACGCATACAAAACATCAGGACGAGTACATATCATCGCATACATTATAGATCCAATTTTTGAAGCATATGGAACTTTGATAATATGGCCCTTATCATCTAATGATTTAGGGAAGTTATCTTTTGAGATTACTATCCCATGAGATATTGAGACATATCCTCTTTTTGCCTCTAGCATCCCAAAATGATGCAATACCTTGTCAATGTATATACATTAACTTAGGCCGATTAATCTCCTTGATCTATCTCTATAGATCTTAATCCCTAATATATAGGTAGTATCGCCTAAGTCCTTCATCGAAAAACTATTTCCCAACCAAGTCTTAACAGCCTGTAAAGAAGGTATGGCATTCCCTATTAGTAATATGTCATCTACATATAGTACTAGGAATGCCACATGGCTCCCACTATAGCCTTCTTGTAAACACATGGTTCATCTTCGTTTTGAATAAAGCCAAACTCTTTTCATCAAAATGATGATTCCATCTCCTTGAGGCTTGCTTCAATCCATAAATAAATCGAAGCAACTTATAAACCATCTTAGCAAACTTTGGATCGACAAAACCCTCAGGTTATATCATGTAAACATCCTCTTCAAGGCTCCCATTTAAGAAAGCGGTTTTGACATCCATTTGCCAAATCTCATAGTCGTAGTAAGCAGCTTTTACTAGCAAAATCCTGATGGACTTGACCATAGAAACTGGTGAAAAAGTCTCATCATAGTCTATACCATGTATTTGTTTGAAACCTTTTGCCACTAGTCGTGCCTTATAGGTCTGTACTTTACCATCCTTTTCAGTTTTCTTCTTGAAATCCCACTTGCACCCTATAGGTTTTACCACTTTTGGTGGATCAATTAAAGTCCATACTTTATTTTGATACACATATTTCGTCTTGGATTTCATGGCCTCTAGCCATCTCTCGGAGTCTGGACTGTTCATAGCTTCTTGTTAGGTAAGAGGCTCATCATTTTCTATGAGCATCACATCATCATCTTGAGTCAAGAGAAATCCATAATATCTCTCTGGCTCATGACGAGCCCTACTAGATCTACGAACAACCTGTGTTTCTGGAGCAGGAACATCTTGATTTACATCCTGCTCACTTTCCAACTATGGCTCAATATTATTTTGTACATCTTGATCTTCATCAAGATCTATAGTCCTCCCCTATTTTTCTTGGAAAGTAACTCTCTTTCAAGAAATATAGCGGTCCGAGCAACGAACACTTTATTCTCAATAGGATTATAAAAGTTATACCCTTTTATTTCCTCAGGATGTCCCACAAAAAAACATTTATCTGATTTTGGTCCTAAATTGTCAGAGACCAAGCGTTTCACAAATGCTTCGCATCCCCATACTTTCATAAATGACATGTTATGACGTTTCTCAGTCCATATCTCATATAGAGTCTTTTGAACCGATTTAGTTGGAACTCGGTTTAGTGTATATGTAGTTGTTTCTAGAGCGTAACCCCAGAAACTTATTGGAAGATCTGCTAGACTCATCATCGATCGCGCCATGTCTAACAAGGTATGATTTCTCCTCACAGAAACTCCGTTCCATTGAGGCGTTCTAGGAGGAGTAAGCTGTGATACGATACGACACTCCTTCAAGAAACCTTTAAACTCGAGGCTTAAGTATTCTCCTCCATGATATGATCGTAGAACTTTAATACTTTCTCTGGTTCGCTTTTCCACTTTCGCCTTGTATTCTTTGAACTTTTCAAAAGAATCGGATTTTTTCTTTAAAAGGTACACATATCCATATTTACTGAAATTATCAGTAAATGTAATAAAGTAGTGTAAGCCACATCTCGCCATCGTACGCATTGGACCATACAACACCATGTATAAGTCCTAATCATTCGATGACCCTTTCACCTTGTACAGTAAAAGGAGCTTTAGCCATTTTGCCAATTAGACAATATTTGTATTCTTCATATGATTCGAAATAAAAGTTATCCAAGTATCCATCTTGATGTAACTTGGAAATGCGTTTCTCATTTATGTGACCTAAACGACAATGCCATAGGTATGTTTAATTTGAGTCTATCATCTTAATACGTTTATTATCATTACTATTTACATTGTAGACATGAGTATCAAGATCAAGAAAATATAAACCATTATAGAAACGTGCAACCCCGTAGGTAACATTATTCATAGAAATGGAACAACTATTGTTTTAAATCAAAAATGAAAACCCTTTCTTGTCCTAACAAGAAACCGAAATAATGTCTCTGTAAATCGCAAGCATGTAAAAACAATTATCTAGTTCTAAAATAAGCCCAGTTGGCAACGATAAATGATAAGTCCCTACAGTAAAGCGGCAACCTTTGCTTCATTGCCAACATGTAGGTCGACTTCTCCCTTTTTCAATGTCCTACATCCCCGCAGTTCCTGCACATTTATACAAATGTGAGAACCACATCCAGTATCTAATACCCATGAAGTAGAAGTAGACAAACTAACCTCTATAACATTAATACCTGAATCAGAAGTGGCAGCAGCCTTCTTCTTCTTCAGATCCTCCAAACAAGCATGACAGATTCTCTTCCAATGACCCGGTTTCTTGCAGTAGTGACAAGTATCACCCTTTGCAAAACCACCTCCAGGTTTCAAAGCCTGTTTGGGAGTAGTTTTAGGAGCAACGGCAGATTTGGATTCCATCTTCTTATTGACTTTCCATTTGGCACTCCCTTTATTCACCATCATTATGGGAGCAGGGGACGCCTTCTGAATGTTGGTCTCAGCAGTTTTTAACATAGCCAACAATTTGGTAGGTGTCTTGTCTATCTCATTTATGTTGTAATTCATTACAAACTGAGCATAGTTGATGTTCAAAGATTGTAAGATCATATATATCTGGGCTTCCGGAGCAATCGCAGAACCTAGAGTAGCAAGGTACTCCATATATCCAATCATCTTCAGAACATGCGATCCAACCGGATCACGATCACCCTATTTGCATGTATACAAAGCTTTGCTTGTATCAAACCTCTCTTGACGAGCTTTTCCTTCAAACATACGTTTAAGGTGCTTAATCATGATATAAGCATCCATATGCTCATGTTGTTTCTAAAGCTCAGGACTCTTAGTCACTAGCATCAAACAGGTGACATCCGTGTCATCATCTATATGCTTCTGATAAGCAGCCTGTTGAACACACGTTGCACCTTCAGGAAGAGGTCCAGGGCAAGGAACATCAATAACATGGAGCTTTCGCTCCTGCTTGAGGACTATTCTCAAGTTTCTTTGCCAATCAAGGAAATTTGTTCCTGTCAACTTGTTCTTCTCAAGGATTGATCTTATAAAGAAGTTGTTTGAGTTGTTTACCATTTGATATCTACAATATTAAAATGCATAAAATGAATTAATCTATAGATGATCATTAAATTATGTTCAAATGATTATTCATATATATATATTTATAATATATATCTCCCACTAATTTTACACTATGTCATAAGTGGGCTACTATAATACAAGTGTTACAAACAGCGTTACATTAGGTAAGAAATTTTTGTTCAATGGATTATTAATGAATCAAGAATGTAATATATAATATAATATAATATAAATTAAAAAAAAATTATTATACATAAATTTAAAAGTCACCTTTCTGTGTATTATTTAATATATAATAAATTAATCATTCAAATTAAAAATAAAAAAATGTAAAAATATAAAATACTATACAGTAGTTTACTAGGTGAAAAATGGGCGGGATTTTCCCCCTAAAATGAAAACATATGGACACGCTCACTCTCTCTCTCATCTCGATCCTTTGAAATCACTCTCTCTCAGATTCTCAAATGATGAATTGAAGAACAAAGGGGAGATTTAGTATTTGAATCACCACAACACACATTTATGGATCTAATTTAAAGGCTGCTACTAATTTTTTGATTTCTTTTGCAGGTTTGGATCGCTTCTAATTGGGGCTTTAGTTCTTTTGCTTGGATTAAACTATAAATGTGTATATATTTGTTCTGTATTAAACATATGTATCTATTTGCTCCAGTTAACATATTTTTTTTATGAAATTACTGGAGATTAGGGCTTTAAAATTGGGGGTTAGTGTTTTTTCTCATATTCTATTGGGTGTTAAAGCTTTTGAAATTAAGGTATGTACTCTGTTAAAGTCATTGTGTTTTATTTGATTAAGGTATGTACTCAGGCATTACGCATTTCCTGGATTGTCAATCCTGACGCGGCGTTCAACCTGTTAATCATTCTATTGATTACTTCCATATTTTCGCACTGAATGAATTTTTCGAATTAAGATGTTTGATTGATTAGATGTTAATTGTTGATAATTCAGTAATTTAGTTTAGTTGTGATTATCAGGGAGAAGAAATTTGATGTTGATGATGAGAATCTAGAGTGCAAGTATAAAGACTAGCAGAAGAATCTTCATCCTGATTTAGCTTATTCTAAGTCGAAGTTTTAATCTTCGCAGTTTTTTTAATTTTACATTTTTGCCTTCTATTAGATGTTTATGCTAACATTGTGTGTGTTTTTTTCTAGGAGGAAAGGGACTATGTTGTTGAACAGTCTGCTCGGGTGATTGATGCATATTGCACACTCACTTATTAGGGAGAAGATGACTTCTGTCAGTGAGTTGTATGTAATAGAATTTTACTATTTTTCTTGATTTTTGCTCTTGATATGTTTAGTTGCTTTTGACTCTCCATTGTGTACTATTGATCAAGTGTAGTTCTGAAACTTGCCTCAGGCTACACCCATAGTAGGTCTTGCAGTTGCTGCCACAGCATTTGCTGAAAAGTACAACATTCAGGCATAGAGTGCTTTCAAAGCAAGACCAGCCACAACTAATATGCCCAAATTTTATGAGGCAGGTTTCCAACCTACTATGACAAGAAGAGAAGCAGCTCTTATTCTCGGATTCAGGTACCATAAGTATAATTTAATTGAATTTCTTCATCTAATAAATGGAAAACTACAAAACAATGTTACTACTACTTTTTCATATGTTTTAATAACGAGGTAGTTTGAAGAAATCATAAATTACTACTACTTTTCATGTAGGTAAATTAAATTGTTGCTTAAAATTTTACAAAATTGATTTATTGCTGATAATTATTTTCGGTTACAAGTAAAAAGTTAAATTTTTCATTCCGTACATATTTAAGTAATTTTTTTAAAAACACAAATAAATTCTTAAAAAATAAAATTAAAATTATTAAGTCCAACATGAACATGTGAATAATGATATAACTTTTATTAAATAAAATTAAAAATAAAATAAAATAAGTAGTGTGTTATGTTATACTTGAGACATCGTTTGCGTAAGATTATTTTTTTGATGTTTACCAAAATGATTGATGCTAGGACTAATCATATTTATATCAATAGTAATTATTCAGCTACAATGGTTGCATTTAGTATAACGTTTTAGCTTGGGCTATATGATAAAATACAATGGATTGCTAGCTATATAATGTTCCAGTGAATGTTTTGTTGTTGCAATATCCTCTGCTTATGGTGCTTATGGAACTGGTTAGCTCCACATATGGAAGGGGCTTTTTCTAAGGGAAAAGTAGTATGTCGTTTCATTAGATTTTAAAATCTGTACTTGTTTGCAAACATTAGATACCAATTAAATTAAGTAATCTTCTATGTTGATTATGTAATTTTGCTTTACATATACATAGGTATTGATTAATGCGCAAATGAACTTGTTCTTCTGTAATCTTAAAAAAAATAAGATAGCACACAATCAATTAATCAACTTATAATATATAGTAATATATTATTAGCAGTATGACGACACATTTCAGTGCTATAAACCATAAACTGATCAAATCATACCACAAAATCTCAGTTTTTCATGTCTTGTCATTGAGCTTTTTATCTACAATTAGTTTCAAAGCCTAATTAAAACCCATCCAGACGTTACATAAATAGACATGCATGAAATATTAGGTATATTTGGTGATCTAACTCTTTGTTTGAGCTACTTTAATAACAAAGATATTCCTCATCCAGCCTATAATTACCTCCATGCTCCAGCTGTAAAGTCTATCTTCAGTGCACTCGTAGATAAGTATCTTAAATTTGTAAACATACTAGTACAAATACAGCCAGTATACCAAGAAATGGCAAAGATTGCGCACTTGATGGTAGTGTTCTTAGTGGTGGCTCATATGATGGTGAAGCCAGGGGAGTCCCTGAAATGCAATGACACTACGACAATGGCGTCTCTTTGTAGTCCTTATACAAGAGGTCAACAGTCAGACCCTTCTAGTGAATGTTGCAGTGCTGTTAAAGAGATCCATGAAAGCACCAACACCACAGAAATAAGGAGGCAATTATGCAATTGTACCCAGCAAAATGCTAAGAAGATTTTCGGGGCTTTTCTTACAAGGTTTGATGATCTCCCCTTTAAATGTGGACGTCCTGTTATATACTCTGCTCAGCCCACATTTGACTGCAATAGGTAAGTTTATTACATTGAGTATGAGTTCCTAGTAATTATATTCCTAATTGCAATTATTATTATCATATATTTGTCTTATACCCGTCTACATAATCGCTTGTTATTACATATCATACCTTATTTATTAACTGTGATACGGTATGCTATAACAGACTAACCTCACAACCTACACATATTAGGTACTATAAATGTACGCACACATGATTATTATAAACAGATGATTTTCTTTTATTCATGCAGCGTCAATTGAGTCTACTTCTTCTGCACCGGAAAGTTGTTGGAGCATGTACTAGGTATAATAAAAAACATGTCAGAGACTATTCGGGTGATATTATTGGTTTCAAGATATGATAACTTTTGGTTAATAAATATGTATATTTTCAGCAACCAAATCCTGTAGGTAATAACGGACAAGGCGTTAGGAAGAATGATGTTACAGAGAAAATGATAGAGGGCTTGATCATAATGTCACACTATATTTTAATGCTGAACAAGTATGTGGGAAATAACAAACTAAACCATCTGCTGATTTTTGTCATTCATTGTAGGTAAAGTTTAAAAACCATCAATTTTCATTCTTTCCTTTGCTAGTTTCTGTGCCTTTTTCTCATTCGTATTCCCATGTGCAGATTCAGGTACAAGGTCAAGAATGGCACACTATCACGTGTTTTTAGCATAGTCATTTTCTTAGGTATCCGCCGCAGTTGATAATGAATTTTACTGATCTGTTGATTCAACTATTTTGAATTGCAGTTGTAACTTTACTGATCGATGAAATTATTGTAATTTTAGTTGGTTTTTGTAGTATTTTGGATATTTATTGGAGATTTTATTTTGGTATTGAGATTGTTGTATACACAGAGCATGTATATTAAAATATTTAATATTAACTGTTGTATTTTCCTATTATAGTATAAGTATATTTAGATATAGGGTTGTATTATAAAATCTAATGTGTTACAACAAATTTGTGTTACAATTGATACGATAGAGTGTTACAGTAGGGCATGTGGGCCCCACAAAAAAATGGGCCCCATGTCTCACTTATGCAATCTTGATCAAGCTATTGTATCACTTATTTTGTGTTACATTTGGGCCTTTTAGTGTTATAGTAGTTTCATATTATAATGTTTTCTTCTCTGTCACAATAGATCAGTGAAGTGTTACATTATGGTGTCTATTGTAATGCTAGTATATGTAACGCCCCTTGGTGTTACAATAGACCTAATGTAACATTTTTTGGGACTATTGTAACAACATTTAGGCGTTACAATAGCCCACTTATGGCATAGTGTTATCAAATCAATAGCCCTAACTATTAATTCGGAAAGAATATCTTCTATATCCTTTCGAGTGAGCCAAGATCCAAATTTCACAACATTTTAGTTGAGCTTTGGCTTTACTCCTAAAACATGATTCAATAAGGTAGACAACATTTGTCAATTATATTAACTATATAACTCTTGGATAGTTCGGTGGAACAACATTTGTTCATATTTATCTAATAAATATTGCCAAACTCCATGCCTCCAAGTTCACAACTGTATTCACCCCCCCTATACAGTTGATTAAGGGCCTAACACTTGGTATCAAAGTTTGCTGTCAACGTACAAACAGTTTAAGATCTGAAAATTAATCTACAATGTTAGACAAAGAAGAAGAGATACAGAATCCGAAATCACAACCCCCAGCCACATCACAGATAAGCAGCAACATGAGTATGTATGAAGCAATCAAGGTGCCTATCCTGAAGATACATGAATATCCAATCTGGAAAGTCAGGATGACCATGTGCTTGGAAGCCACAGATCCTGAATACCTAAGCAGGATCTATGATGGTCCTCATAGACCAATGAAGGTAGCTGTTTCGCTTGCAGGAGAACCAGAGAAGATGATAGACAAAGACAAGAAGGACTACTCTCCTGAAGATATCTCATCTATCATAAAGGATGCTAAGGTTAGATATATCCTGCACATTAGTCTTGATAGTGTTATGTCCAATAGAGTTATTGGATGTAAAACAACAAAAGAAATATGGGATGCTTTAGAAGTAAAATGTCAAGGTACAACTGCTATCAAGAAGAACAGGAGGATAGTACTTACTCAATAATATGAGAACTTTGACTCAAGGGACAATGAGTCCCTAACTAAGATCTATGACAGATTTCAGAAGTTGTTGCATGACTTATCCTTTGTTAACAAAGAATATGATTTGGAGGACTCAAACTTGAAGTTCCTACTTGCTCTCCCTGAAAAGTGGGACTTTAAAGTCACATCAATCAGGGATAACTATAAACTTGACATCACACCTCTAGATGAGATCTATGGACTTCTGAAAACTCATGAACTAGAGATGGATCAAAGGAGCAAGATGAAAGGATCAAAAGCTAGACCAGTTGCACTCAAGGTTGAAGAGAAGCCAAAGGAGAAAGGTATGAGGAAAAGGTACTTCAAAGGGAAAGCCATGATTGCAAAGTCAGATATTGAATCATCAAATTCCAATGATGACTCAAATCGATACTGAATCAGATACTGACAGTGATCACAACAACAATGAAGATATGGATCAAATGGCTTCCCTACTGGTTAAAAGTTTCAAGAAGATGGTCTACAAAAACTTCAAGAAAGGGAGAAGATTTTCCAGAATAGGTTCCAGTTCCTCAAACTCTGAGAAGAGGAACAACAGAAGAAATACAGATTGGAAGGAAGCTAGATCTAGAAAACTTGATAAGTCAAAAGAGAGATGTTACAACTGTGATGGACTTGGATACTTTGCAGCTGACTACAGAAAACCCAGAGCTAAGAAGAAACCAGTTTTGATCTCAAAGAAGAGAAACTGGGATGATTCATTAGACTAAGATGATGGGATCAATTATGCTCTCATGGCAAATGTTAATGCTGAGGCTGATAATGCTGAATTAATGGTACCTCAGACTATTCTTGCATTTGATACTAATGATATCTATGAATTAAGATTATTTCTTAAGTCTTTGCATGTTAGTTTTAGGGATCAAACCTTAGAGAATAATAGAATCAAGAGTGAAAACTCTGTTCTAAAAAAAAGGAACGATCACCTAGATATTGAGTTGATTTCCATGCTAGAAAAATCAAAAAGAAAGAGATAATGATGTTTATGTTAAAGAAAAATTATTAGAAAAACATGCTTATCTAGAAAAGGAGCTAGGTAAAATAAGAGAAGTCATTAAACCGTGGACTAACTCAGGAAAGACAACTCAGGAAATCCTGCTGGGAATCAGGATTAGGATATTCAGCTAGATCTAATTTTGATAAGAAAAGTGGAGAAGAAACTGAGAAAACAGAACCAATAAAAATTGATAGTCATGTCAAATTGAAAAAGGTTCAATTAAAGACCATTAAGTTTAATCCAGGTGCTAATAATGTTAAATCAATCCATGAGGAAGGTACTACCTCAGCACCTAGATCAAACTTAATTACTGAAAAGAGTGAACAAGTTGACACAAATTCAGTAAATATTAATTTAATGACTCAAAAACAGCTTAAGCAAAAGCTGAAGGACTTACATATGAAAGACAAGAGGAAAAGGTCTAGGAAAATAGGAATAGGAAGGTAGGTGTTAATAAGAATGGAATTTATTTGACTCCTCTTAATGCACCTAGAAAGACCTGTTCAAACTGTGGTAGCACTTATCATCTTGCTAACTCTTGCCGGAAGAATAAAGAGATAAAAGCTGTTCTTTCCAAATTAGAGTTTAGGAATAAAACAGTTAGATATAAACCACAGAATCCTTGATTCCATTGTGGCAGTGGTTGGCACTCTATTTATACATGTAAAGAGTATCACAGTTTATATTATGATTTTTATAAACTGAAACCTTCTTTAGTTCAAGCAAAATCTGTTTCTGCATGTACTAATACTTATAGTAAGAATGTTAACATAAATTCTGATATGAAGTCTTCTGCTGCATATGTTAACAAACTTAAAGAGGCCAAAGGATCCAAGTAAGTCTGGGTCCTTAAAAATACTAACTGATTCAAATTACTGATTGTAGGGTGACAGGAGGAATGCTCTAGTCTTGGACAGTGGATGCTCAGGACATATGACTGGTTATAAATCCCTGCTATCAGAATTTGAGGAGAAGGCTGGCCCAAGTGTTTCTTATGGAGATGGCAACTTAGGAAAAATCTAGGGATATGGAAAAATCAAAATTGGAAACATCATCATTGAAAATGTAGCTCTGGTTGCAGGACTGAAGCATAATCTGATCAGTGTGAGTCAATTCTGTGATAGAGGTTACCATGTCAATTTTATGAGGAGCATTGTGAAATTGTTAGTAAGTCTGATGGAAAGATCACATTGACTGGTGTAAGACATGGTAGTTTATATGAAACCAGGGTCTCCACAAGAATGGATAATTCAGAAGTTTTTCTATTGGGTAGTGTATCTGTGGAAGACAGCTGAAACTGGCATACAAGACTTTTTCACCTCAACTTCAACAATATAAATGAACTTGTGAGGAAAGATCTTGTAAGAGAATTTACCAATGCAGTGTTTACTCCTGATGGCTTATGTGTAACATGCCAGAAAGCCAAACAAAGGAAGACATCTTTCAAGAGTAAAACTGAATCCTCCATTCTTGAACCATATCATCTACTTCATGTTGATCTCTTTGGTCCAATGAATGTTATGTCAATTGCCAAGAAGAGATATGCACTTGTGATTGTTGATGAATATACAAGATACACATGGGTGTATTTTCTGCACACCAAGGATGAATCTCCATCCATTCTTCTTGATCATGTGAGGGAGCTGAAAAAAGGGTCAACATACAAAGTGAAGATCATCAGAAGTGATAATGGAACTAAATTCAAGAATAGCTCTATGGAAGAGTTCTGCAAACTCAAGGGCATAAAACAAGAGTTTTCTGCTCCTGGAACTCCACAACAAAATGGAGTTGTTGAAAGAAAGAATAGAAATTTGATAGAAGCTGCAAGGACCATGCTAGAGGAAGTAAGATTGTCTACCTACTTCTGGGCTGAGGCTGTGCAAACTACTTGCTTTACACAAAATGCAATATTGATCAACAAGCATGGAAAAACACCATTTGAGATGGTGAAGGGAAAGAAGCTAAATTTGAAATACTTTCATATATTTGGTTGTAAATGTAATATCCGGATATCGCGTGTAATTATTTTATTAATAAATGATTAATATATGATTATTATATGAATTATCTGATGATTGATATTGATATATAGGTGTATATATGTGATTAAATGTCAGTATGTTAATTATATTATGTCCAGAATAAAACATAGATGACTGTGATATTTTTTTGGTAATTTTTGAATCGTTATTTGATTTGATAATGATTTACAGATTTAACAATTATTTTATGTATAATTACAAAAGTATTTTATAAAAACCGGGAATCGTTCAACCTCAACCATTTTTACGTTTTTACAACCCGAAACTCTTCCGAAAACTCCTTCCTAACCTAGTCTGGTAATTCCGGTCATTTTCCGTGTTTTAACTTTTTCAATCCGGATTACGGTTTGACCCGTACGCGTCCCGGCGTACAATTTTCGATACGATAATCATTTCGATATATCGACAAAACCCGTATTCTCAAAAAAAGATATTATTACATTATTGTCGTATAAAGTGTTTTATAAGAAGCTCGGTTTGGATAATTATCCAATACGGGTATCAAAATGGATCGTTTTTGCAGTTACTTAGCAGCTAAACAAATAATTTAACGATCCAATACGATCCAACACGATCCAATATTCTATAAATATAACTAGCCCTTTTATTATTTCATTTTAGTCGTATAATCACAATCAGTCAGTCAAAACCATTAATTTACAGAGAAAAACCCTAAAAACGTTACGTTCTTGAAAATCAAACGCACGAACGAAGGCGTTATCGAACTCCGATTCAAGCGTGCAATATATCAAATCGAAGCTCTCGAAAAGCTCTTTTTGAATCAATCAACTATTCTAGTGCAACAATCAAGGTATTTTTCTTATTTAATTGTTTTATTTTGAATTTATTAAAGATTAAATTATGAAAATTTGTTCTTGATGTTGTTGATATGATTTGATGATTCCATCGTGTAGATAATATTTTCTGGTCAATTTGGTATATTATATGTCAAAAATAGAGTTCAATAACATAGAGAAAATGATGTTTAATTCTGGAAATTGAAATTAGGGTTCCAATAGTTGAATGTTTTTAATTTGAGTTGGGGATTTCGTTTCTGTTGATTCTGAGTTGAATTAAGTGATGTCAGTCAACATATTGTAATAAAACAAGCTCAGTCATGTGTTTGGTTTCTGTGTTGAAGCCCGAAAAAGCATCGCCGGAAAAGCTCGAAGCTTCGCCGGCGATAATGGCGTTTTCGCCGAGAAGCCAAACAGGAACTCCTCTGCGATCATGGTTGGTCTGGCTGTGTTTCTGGGTTGTTGGGAAGTCGATTGGACTCAAGAACAGACGACGATCATCCGTAGTTTGCTCGAATTGGGCTCGCTGGATCTGCGATTTTCCGGCGGGTTTCGTTGTTCTTGATTGACCCGTTCGGGTCGGTTTTGGACCTGAAATAAACCCGACTTTGATCTAATTATTACAAAAACATTTCTGAAATTATGTTTTTACAATTTGACGCCCAAAACTTCTGAAAGCTTGCAAATAACTGATGCCTGTTTAAAAACATACAGAAAATGGATTTCTGTTTTAAAAATAATTTGTTTATTATTTTAAAAATCAGAAAAATAGTTATTTAATTATTTTAAATTCATAAAATTCTTTTTAATTATTTATTTACTTAAAAATAAATCTGATTTATTTTATTAATTAATTTTAATTAGTTTTTAATTATTTTTAATTAATCGATTAGTTTGATATTAATTGATTACTTAATTTAATTAATTAATGATTAATTTAATAATTAGATTTAATTATTTAAAATTGATTTAAAAATCCTGAAAAATAGTTTCGAGCTTTAAAATATTATTTAAAATTATTTTCAAAGCTTGATAATTAGTATTAAATCATTTAAAGTCAGATTCGGGTATTCAAACCATGTTATTTAATTATAAAATGATCCGTAGACCCGTTTTAATTCCGAAAAATATTCAAAAATTTATATTAAATACCTGAAAAATCATTTTAACCCTGAATCTTCTTCGAATAATTATTTTTATTGAATATCTTACATGCTACGTGTTATATGTGATCTGATAGATGCGCAATATGACTGTACATGCATTTTTTGACTGTTTTATTCATAACTTTCAATCCGTATGTCGGATTTGGATGAAACGAAGGGTAGCTAGAAGCTTGTAACGAATAGAATGTGATGAGAAGTAGTATTGATAAGTACATTTGATGTTTAACAGTGGAAGCGAGACGTAGAAAGGGAAAGGAAGTGATTGGCGAGTGAAAACCAATTGCAGGTATTAGGAAAGTGAAAGCGAATTAATAAGGCAAGTGTCCTTGAACTTTCTTGTAGTATAATTGCGAGTACTTTTGAACTTCTTTCATTATGTTGTAATTATTCCCAGTAGTTCCTATTCTATATTGCAAGTACTTTGAAGTACTTAACCCTAAACCCTAATTCTTATTGATCTTGAGCCATAAGCCTGATTCTCATAAACCATTGATTGTTGAATTCTCAGTTATGAACTACAGTTATACGATACTACTCCACAAATACATATATACCACATACTGATTCTTGATACTGAATTGCTTAATATACCAACCCTTTTTCTTTGTTTAACAGAAGACCAGTCCTTCTAACCCTTGAACCCTTGGTCTTCTACTTTCTGATTCTTTCCTTGATTGAAAGCCAACCTTTATGATTCCATTGTTGTGACGGCCTCAACCCCGGGGTCAGGAGTTGACGTCACCAACAACAATAATAATAAACATAATATAATTTAAATCACTAATTATACATAACCACGACCCCTTTACCAAGACCTTTTCCAGGTTTAAGTATGATTGAGGTTACAACTATTACAATACCGACTTACAGCAAACCATTCTGACTCAATTAACTTAATAAAACAACTCAATAGACCATCTTTGGTCCAACACAACTACCTCAGAGGAGCCCGATGCAAAAGGAACTGGAACTCTGCCCTGACTATCACGGAAAGATCCCCTAGGCATCTGTAATACATATATAAAATATTCTGCAAGGGTGAGTAATCAATTGCTCAAAGGTACCACTATATGAATAACAAGTAAAAATGATTTAAAGTAAAGCAGTATAGGAACAGAATTCATAACTCGTTAGAAAATAAGTAAAACATGTATAAATTGGATATCAAAACTAGCATGCTCAAAAAAATAATATCATCAGTCGTGTGTTGTGCAAAAATACCACAGTCAAATTTTAGCATGTTATTCTCATTTTCAAACCTTCTGTCCCATTACAGGAACCATACATCATATGTCCCGTTACGGGGACCACAAAATCACTCAGGGGTACTTGCCTTGCAGAGCTTTACAACTATCACTGACTGACATTGGATCGATTCAGATGTTCGAGCTTATCACCTAATTAGCAGGCTATCCTTGATCTGACCTCTCAACGCTCAAGTCCTTCGTTTGGAACCTTACTGCGCTTATCGACTGACCACTAGGTTACCTTTAGTCTAACGTTAATTCTCGATTCCTTCGACTAGCACCTACAGAGTTGAGCTACTCTAGGTTAGATATCCAGTTATGCTTGACATATCTTCCCTAACAAACCTACCCATTCGATATCTAATCTCGACTCGTAATTATACATATTATAATAATACATGCAATAATTAGGATTCACGCATTCAAGTTTCAGTTCAAAACTTGGTTCTACGATCATTATCAGAAAATACATATGACCAACGTTCGAAGATAGGGTTGTCGTATACTTTGCAAGATATTCCATCACAACACACCAATAGGTTCTGAAAGATACTTATTTATAATTATGTACGGATATATATTCGATTAGTAACCCTGATAATCACAGGATATGTCCCCGTATTTTCGAATTTAATTTTCCAAAATTCGGGCAACACCTCCTCTGTTTATCGGCCTAACAGATCGACTTCAAATCACAATCACAACCAATCAATCATCCAAGTAATCAATCCAGTAGTCACAATTCACCATCAAAATTATGTGCCCGACTTCGATTTAAAAATAACTAATTTCTCGTTGTTAGGGTGAAAACACGCGCTAATATTCACGCAAGTATACGCATTCACAAGTAATATAGAATACTTTCTAGTTCATTCCCACAGAGACTCAGACTAATTATTGTTTAATTAAACTCACGCACCAATGTATGATTACTTCTCAATGTTAAGACACTAACACTTAGAATTGTTGACTAAATATTAACTACAATTAATTACTTAGTTTATCACTTAAATAACACTTCAATTAACAATATTAAAACACTCATGAGATCACAACTTCATTACTACTTCCTTCAATAGTTATTGTTATTACCTTTAGCATGTGACAGTGATGATATTAATCGAATAACACGAAACTGATAAAAGCCAACTTTCATTGTACTAATACCATTCTACCAAGCATCCACAATTAAGATAGAAGTTGAATAGTCATCAATTATGTTGAGTTCCTATATGTCTACAGAAATTGACAACACAACGATTTAAGCACAAGTTATTCCTTTTGATTACATAGGGCAAATATAAGTGTTAGAGTTACCCACTGATCATGCACATCGTACATGAACCATTGCTAGCATGGCAAGTTCTAAATCTCAAGATCCACCGTCGCTTCACAAGAGATTAACACCCTATCTTATATGTTCGCGACGTACATAAAACGAATATGCACAACCAATACTAGATATCATACAATCATCACACACTAAAGTATTAAACAATTAACTAAAGAATTCCATAGTAAATCCGTTGCGACCCCATGATCACGATTAGCCCATAATAGCACTTGTCGTCATCATGGGTTCATATGAAACCATGATAAACAAACACAAAAAAATAATAACTAAACTAATTATATTAAATCAGAGTACGTCACAAGAGTAAATAGGTTCCAAGTAAGAAAACTAGCATCCAACGTTATAACGAAATAAGAATCACAAGAAAATATGCTTCCTCTTTGTTGCTGTGTGCTAAAACGGTCTTCTTCCTTATCTCCTTCGCTCCTTGCTTAATACCGCGATCTCCCCCCGTGAAAATGTCTCCAAATCTACTTATATAATAGTCCCATAAAACTCAGATTACATAGAAGTTGGAAGCCAAACAGAAGTAGAAGTCTAAAAATAATTATTTAATTTCCCGACCCTGCGCGGCCGCTCAGCGTAGCTGCGCGGCCGCTCAGCGTAGCTGAGCGGGCGCTCAGGACCCTACTGGATTTTTCCTGAGTTTGCTCCATTTCTTTGCCGTAATCTGCCCCTTTCTTTCCTCTCGCAATGGTGAACACATGCCAAGGCTTATTCTTGATGATTACTCCCCCGAAATGCAACTAATACCCTGAAATGCATAAACACTAGAAAAACGCATCAAATACACAAAATACTTGATTTCAAGGCACCAATTTAAGCCATTTTAAGATGTTCTAAGTGGTATAAAATGCCACTTATCACACCCCCAAACTTAAATCGATGCTTGTCCTCAAGCGTCACAGACTCAAAAATAAATAAAAAACATGCATGAATGCAATCTATATGAAAATGCAGCGATCCCCCTTACTATGAACAAACCAACCAAATTGCAACATCTCAACAAATGCAGTTAGGCGACTAAAGATCAATAAATTCATGCAAACGAACATACAGCCAGAAACATGGTGTGTGCAGATACTTAACAGATATGCTTCGGAACTAGACCAGTTATTATGACTCAACTATTATCAAGGCAATCACATGATTATACAAAGAATAAAAATTCTAGGCACAAAGTGACATATAACACTACAAGAATTTTGGAGCTTATTACGGAATCATGCTTTTTATTCACGACAACAATGCTTATTTGACCGTGCAATGAGTGAGGTCCACAAAAGACTTATACAATGGTATCCATGTAACGAGCGTTAGGTTAGCGGATCCCAGACTCTAAAAGCCTTAGGTCACTGGGCACAAAGTCCCCTAAGAACTTAATAACTCGAATACCAAAGAGCCAACTCGTGATCAATTATGCATAAACACAAAAAAAAATTTCTTTTTTTTTTCAAAATTTCTGAGCAAGTGCGTTTCGCTCCATCTTGCTCAACCCTAGACTACTCGCATAACATGCGAGCCGACTACTAGCCATTTGACGCCTAGCCACAATTAGCAACAAATTCCATTTTTACTCCATTTTTTTCTTTTTCATGCCTTTATCACTAAGAACTATTATCGAATTCTAAGCATAATAAATAGATTAACCTCGAAAATAATCAGATCATCACAACAATCTAGCCCTTAAGCATTCTCTAAGACTTAGTGAAAATACAAGTGCTTCTAACATGCATATCAACCTACACGACTCAATATCACTTTAATGCTATCACTACACTCGCATCAACATCACAATTCAATCGATAAACCATCGCAAAAGGGATCATGGTATATGCATGAGCTACATGACATGATAAACAAATAAAGCTATAAATAAAAAAAAACTATATGGAAAAAATTATGCAACTATATGAACTAACTATCATGAAAATGCAACTATATGACACACACAGAATATTCCTTAACTACCACCCCCAAACTTAAAATCTTCACTGTCCCCAGTGAAGGTAGTAGAAAGGAACACAGGGTATACCTACTCGGAGTCATCATCATCATCACCCTCAGTGGGTGGAGTATCAGGCGGCGGGTATGCAGAGTCCTCACCAAAAACTGGCCACTGGATATCAGCTCCAAGGCCCCGAAAAGCAGTCCCTAACGCAAGGGTGAGCTCCTGAGCAAACCTGCTCTGCGTCTCGTACATGGCATCCATCCGCCGTGAAAGCCCCTATACTGGGTATCAGCCATCCCAGCACCCTCCTGAGCTTTCGAAGAACCAGCCTCATCACGCCTAGGCCTAGCCACAATAGCACCTCGTGCTGGACGCCCTCCTGGAAGACGATAACCCAGCCCATGCTCCTCGGGCTCACCACCGGTCCACTCCTGCATCTCATTCAGAGTCCCAGAATCAATCGGAGCGGCCGACAACTGCAACTGCTCATGAGCCGGCCAGTTCACTCCCACTGCTCGGCAAAGCTTCGTGACTGTGGATGCATAAGGGATGTTCATATGCTTAGCTCCCCTCAAAAACTTCAGAATTCCTTGGTAGATAAACTCACCAAGGTCCACATAGTACTCCTCATTAAGAATTCCCCACAGCAACTGTGCTCTCTCAACTGTGACCTCGTGTGCATGCGACGAAGGCAAAATATTAGCACAAATAAATGCGTTCCATGCACGGGCATACCTGTTCATAGCGATCGCCGGGAAGAAACGATACTCATTAGTGCCGGTCTTGAAGGTCCAAACCGTGCCCGGCCTACAGAGAGTAGCACAAATCAAATCCAAGTCAAAATCCTCAGCAGTCTTCTCATTCCAGTTCTCCTCCTCGGGCTTCCTCTCTCGTTGCCCAATCACACGGCGAATCGCCGCTGGGTGATAATCAATCGTCAGCCCTCGGACCACAGAAAATCCATTCTTCTCGGCCTTCACGTTCGCATAGAACTCACGAACCACGCTCATCGGTACTGCTTCGGGCGACTCACAAAAAGCTATCCACCCCTTCTCTGCAATCATGGGTAGCAACTCACCATCCCTCCCCGATGGTAAAAACCCTCTCTCCTTCAGAATCGGCTTCCCCAAAAGCCTCGTGTACTCCTCCTCCGCAGCTCTGTCATTCAACCGAGGTCTTACAGCAGTACCCCTCGATGAATCAGCAGTAGGGACTGTGCTGCTGCTATCAATAGTTCGTGCTCTCTTGGGTGCCATTGAATCTTGAATAAAAGTGTTTAAGAACTGAGTTTTTGTGTTTGGGAGAGAGTTTGAGTGTAGAAGTTTGTGGGGGATATGTAAGATAGGTGTATGTATATATAGGATGTGAATTAGGTTAAAACTAGATTATGAGTGGGGTTGAGGGATAAAATGATGGGGTAGTAGGAACAAATCGTGGGTTTATGGGCTAAAATTGGTTTTTTTATTTTTCTGATTTTTTTGATTTTTTTCTGAACTTAAAAATTTTTCTGGCAGTCGACCCCTGAGCGGTCGCTCAGCAAAGCTTTGCATCATTTTTCGGTAAAGCATATAAAGAAAATTTTTCTGAAAATCTGCTTATGAACAAAATTCAGCACTGCCTTTGCATCATTTGTCGGTAAAGCTTTGACTTCTACCCATTTTGAGACATAATCGACTGCCAGTAAGATATACTGATTATTGCAGGACGAGACAAAAGGCCCCATAAAATCGATTCCCCAAACATCAAAGACCTTGACTTCAAGCATCACATTTAACGGCATCTCATCCTTTCTCGTCAAATTTCCCACTCTTTGGCAACGATCACACCTTAAAACAAACTGATGAGCATCCTTAAACAAAGTAGACCAGAAAAAACCTGCTTGCAGAATACGAGCTGCCGTCTTCTCACCACCATAGTGTCCACCATAAACCGTGGAGTGGCAGTCTCGTAATATCCCCTCCGTCTCACAGAACGGGATACATCTCCTGATGATCTGGTCAGCTCCCTGTCTAAACAAATATGGTTCATCCCACATATACCACTTCACCTCATGCAGAAACTTCTTCTTTTGAGCTGAGGTCAAATTAGGAGGCATTATATTGCTGACAAGATAGTTTACAATATCTGCAAACCATGGCTCTTCCTCCTGAACTGCGAACAACTGCTCATCCAAAAAAGATTCATTGATTAATGTCCTATCTTGTGAAGTAGACTCGGGATTCTCCAACCTAGAGAGATGGTCAGCTACTTGATTCTCAGTACCTTTTCGATCCTTGATCTCTAACTCAAATTCCTGAAGTAAGAGCACCCAACAAATGAGTCTCGGCTTCGAATCCTTCTTGGAAACCAAATAGCGAATGGCCGCATGATCAGTGAATATTGTTACTTTAGTCCCAAGCAGATAAGATCGAAATTTCTCGAAACCAAAGACTATAGCCAAGAGCTCCTTCTCCGTAGTGGTGTAGTTCATTTGGGCCCCATTTAAGGTCTTACTCGCATAGTAGACCACATGAAAGAGATTATTCTTGTGCTGCCCCAGAACTGCACCTACCGCATAATCACTCGCATCACACATCATCTCAAACGGCTATGTCCAATCTGGTGCTGTAATAACTGGTGCAGTGATCAAACTCTTCTTGAGAGTCTCGAATGCCGCCAAAAATTCATCATCAAATTTGAAAGGCACATCTTTCTCAAGCAAATTGCACAACGGCTTATATATCTTCGAAAAGTACTTGATGAATCGCCGATAAAAACCCGCATGACCAAGAAAACTACGGATTCCCTTCATAGAAATAGGTGGTGGAAGATTTTCAATGACTCCCACCTTGGCCTTGTCCACCTCCAGACCCTTGCTAGAGACCTTATGCCCAAGAATAATGCCTTCACGCACCATAAAAAGACATTTCTCCCAATTGAGCACCAAATTAGTTTCCACGCACCTTTTGAGTACGACACGAAGATTATTCAAACATTTATCATACGAATGTCCAAAGACGGAGAAGTCGTCCATGAACACCTCGACATTATTTCCAATCATGTCAGAGAATATAGCCACCATACATCTCTGAAAAGTGGTCGGGGCGCCACATAACCCAAACGAAACTTTGCGAAAAGCAAACGTGCCAAATGGACAAGTGAAAGTAGTCTTTTCCTGATCCTCTGGTGCAATACAAATCTGATTATACCCTGAATAGCCATCCAGAAGACAATAATACTCATGACCAGCCAACCTGTCAAGCATCTGATCAATGAAAGGAAGAGGGAAATGATCCTTCCTCGTGGCTTTGTTCAACTTTCGATAATCCATGCATACTCTCCATCCTGTACCTGTTCGAGTGGGGATGAGCTCATTCTTCTCATTTGCTACCACAGTGATACCTCCTTTCTTAGGCACACATTGTACCGGGCTCACCCAAGAACTGTCAGAAATAGGATAAATGATGCCTGTATCTAGCCATTTCAGAATTTCTTTCTTCACCACCTCCTTCATGATAGGATTAAGTCTGCGCTGCTGTTCAACAGTCGGCTTACTACCTTCCTCTAGCAGAATTTTATGCATACAATATGAAGGGATGATCCCCTTGATGTCTGCTATGGTCCATCCAATAGCTGATTTGAATTCTCTCAAAATCCTTAAGAGCTTGTCTTTCTCACTACCTGAAAGGTCAGATGCAATAATAATAGGTAAAGTAGATGCATCACCTATAAAAGCATACCTCAAGTGTTCAGGTAATGGCTTAAGGTCCAAGGTAGGTGCTTCCTCAATTGATGGTTTGAGCTTTTCTTCAGCATTCTTGAGGTCAGAAGCACCAAGAGATTCAAACGGCATGTCCAGCTTTCGCTTCCAAGGAGAAGCATTCAGATATTGTAATTGCTCATTGCCATCTTCATTATCACTGTCAAAATCCCCCATTAAGGCCTTTTCTAATGCATCAGACATTAGCATGCGATCGAGTTCTGAAGTAACCGCAGAATTAATCACATCCACTTTTAAGCACTCCTCATCTTCTATAGGAAATTTCATTGCCTTGAACACGTTGAAGGTCACATCCTGATCTTGTACCCGCACAGTAAGTTCACCTTTCTGCACATCTATCAAGGTACGACCAGTAGCCAAGAAAGGTCGTCCCAAGATTATGGGAATCTTCTTATCTTCCTCAAAATCCAGAATAACAAAATCTGCAGGAAAGAAGAGCTTATCCACCTTGACTAGCACATCCTCCACTATGCCCCTTGGGTAAGTAATAGAACGATCAGCCAATTGTAGAGACATGTATGTGGGTTTTGGATCAAGCAAATCCAACTTTTTAAAGATCGACAACGGCATCAGATTGATGCTTGCTCCCAAATCACAAAGGCACTTGTCAAAAGTCAACTTGCCACTGGTGCAAGGAATGGTGAAGCTACCTGGATCTTTAAGCTTTGGGGGTAACTTTTGCTGCAGAACAGTGCTGCATTCTTCCGTGAGAGCAACGGTCTCAAGGTCATCCAGTTTCACCTTCCTTGAAAGAATATTCTTCATAAACTTCGCATAACTAGGCATTTGCTCCAGAGCCTCAGCGAAAGGTATATTGATGTGAAGTTTCTTGAACACCTCCAGAAACTTACCGAACTGTCTATCCAGCTTTTGTTGCTGCAATCTTTTAGGAAAAGGTGGTGGAGGATAGAGCTGTTTCTCCCCTGTATTACCCTCAGGCAGAGTGTGTTCAACAGTAGTCTTCTTTGGTTCCGCCGCCTTCTCCTTTTGCTTAGCTTCTTCATCTCTAATTTCAGCTTCTCCTTCTTTTGGCTTTTCAGCATCAGCAACTTTCTCAGACCTTAAGGTAATAGCCTTGACTTGCTCTTTAGCTTCCTTCCTGCCTGGTACTTCCGTGTCACTAGGGAGTGTTCCAGGTTGACGATTGAGCACTGCATTGGCTATTTGACCAATTTGATTTTCCAAGGTCTTGATAGAAACCGCCTGACTCTTGCATAACAGCTTAAGTTCCTCAAAATCAGCACTAGTAGGTGCAGCTGTACTTCCCTGTTGAGGGTATGATTGCCTTTGAGCATACTGTTGTGGTTGCTGGAATCCAGGTGGATTAAACTGTTTACTCACACCTTGCTAATATGGTGGCTGAATAGCATTCTGATTATTACCCCAGCTGAAATTTGGATGATTTCTATTATTAGGATGATAAGTAGCTGGCACAGGCTGCTGTTGTCGCTGATAATTATTCACATACTGAACAGATTTGTTGACAAGAGAACACTGATCCGTAGCATGAGAACCTGCACAAAGCTCACAAACCATAGCTATTTGATTGACTCCATATGTAGCTAGAGAATCAACCTTCATCGACAGCGCTTGGAGCTGGGCTGCAATAGCGGTGGCTGCATCGACTTCCAGAATACCTGCTACCTTCCCAGGCATCATCCTCTGAGTTGGTTTTTGATGCTCATTTGCAGCCATAGTCTCGATAAGATTATAAGCCTCAGTATAGCTTTTAGCCCATCAGGCGCCTCCAGCTGCTGCATCGAGCATGGGCCGAGACTGGACCCCCAAACCATTATAGAAACCAGTGATCACCATCCAATCGGGCATTCCATGATGTGGACACTTCCTCAACATTTCCTTGTAGCGTTCCCAAGCTTCACATATAGATTCTGAAGGTTGCTGCGCAAATTGAGTAAGAGCACTCCTCATAGCAGCAGTCTTTGCCATCGGATAAAACTTCACCAGAAACTTTTGCGCAAGATCTTGCCAAGTAGTGATGGACCCAGCTGGTTCAGAATGTAACCAGTCCTTAGCTTTGTCCCTCAGTGAGAATGGGAAAAGCCTCAGCTTGATAGCCTCATCAGTCACGCCATTATACTTAAAAGTGCTGCAGATCTCGACAAAATTCCTTATGTGCATGTTGGGGTCTTCAGTTGCAGCTCCTCCAAAAGAAACAGAATTCTGCACCATCTGAATAGTGCCCGGCTTGATTTCAAAGGTGTTAGCTTGAATAGCCGGATGAAGAATGCTTGACTGAATGTCATCAATTTTTGGCCGAGAAAAGTCCATAAGAGCTGGATCAGCCTGAACAATATGATCACCCATGATTATTGGTTCTTTCTGCTCAGTTCCTGAATCCGAATCTTCAAAATCTATCTTCTCCGGAATATCAAGAACTTCGTCTGTCTCCTCAGCTGTATCTAAAGTCCTCTTGCGAGTACGAGAACGAGTTTGCATAAACACTCGCTTAAGTACCTGAAACACAACCAGAAACAATAAGTAACAACTACGTCCTAATCACTGAGTCCTAATGACCAATGATGGTAAGTACATAAACTAAACAAATACGCCGAGTCCCCGGCAGCGGCGCCAAAAACTTGTTAGGGCGAAAACACGCGCTAATATTCACGCAAGTATACGCGTTCGCAAGTAATATAGAATACTTTCTAGTTCGTTCCCACAGAGACTCAGACTAATTATTGTTTAATTAAACTCACGCACCAATGTATGATTACTTCTCAATGTTAAGACACTAACACTTAGAATTGTTGACTAAATATTAACTACAATTAATTACTTAGTTTATCACTTAAATAACACTTCAATTAACAATATTAAAACACTCATGAGATCACAACTTCATTACTATTTTCTTCAATAGTTATTGTTATTACCTTTAGCATGTGACAGTGATGATATTAATCGAATAACATGAAACTGATAAAAGCCAACTTTCATTGTACTGATACCATTCTACCAAGCATCCACAATTAAGATAGAAGTTGAATAGTCATCAATTTATGTTGAGTTCCCATATGTCTACAGAAATTGACAACACAACGATTTAAGCACAAGTTATTCCTTTTGATTACAAGGGCAAATAAAACTGTTAGAGTTACCCACTAATCATGCACATCGTACATGAACCTATGCTAGCATGGCAAGTTCTAAATCTCAAGATCCACCGTCGCTTCACAAGAGATTAACACTCTATCTTATATGTTCGCGACGCACATAAGACGAATATGCACAACCAATACTAGATATCATACAATCATCACACACTAAAGTATTAAACAATTAACTAAAGAATTCCATAGTAAATCCGTTGTGACCCCATGATCACGATTAGCCCATAATAGCACTTGTCGTCATCATGGGTTCATATGAAATCATGATAAACAAACACAAGAAAATAATAACTAAACTAATTATATTAAATCAGAGTATGTCACAAGAGTAAATAGGTTCCAAGTAAGAAAACTAGCATCCAACGTTACAACGAAATAAGAATCACAAGAAAATATGCTTCCTCTTCGTTGCTGTGTGTTAAAACGGTCTTCTTCCTTATCTCCTTCGCTCCTTGCTTAATACCACGATCTCCCCCCGTGAAAACGTCTCCAAATCTACTTATATAATAGTCCCATAAAACTCAGATTACATAGAAGTTGGAAGCCAAACAGAAGTAGAAGTCTAAGAATAATTATTTAATTTCCCGACCCTGCGCGGCCGCTCAGGACCCTACTGGATTTTTCCTGAGTTTGCTCCGTTTCTTCGCCGTAATCTGCCCCTTTCTTTCCTCTCGCAATGGTGAACACATGCCAAGGCTTATTCTTGATGATTACTCCTCCGAAATGCAACTAATACCCTGAAATGCATAAACACTAGAAAAACGCATCAAATACACAAAATACTTGATTTCAAGGCACCAATTTAAGCCATTTTAAGATGTTCTAAGTGGTATAAAATGCCACTTATCACTCGTTTCAAAAATAATTTTACAAATTAAATTATTTATTTTAAAATATTATGACTTAGATAAACATCATCATCATCCACCGTCGGCTCGCCGAGGCTCATCGCCGATGGCAGCAAAATTTACGGGTACCCGATTAATTTCGGGTTTCCAACTTAAATTTCACCGATTACGAATTTAATTTTCCGCATGAATATTCATATCACTCAATCCACTCATTAATTTCCTGCAGAAAAAATATAAGAAATTCCCAAATTAAAATATACATATTAGTTTGGAAATTAAAAGAACCGGAACCAAATGACAGTCGGCCCAAAAAGTAAGGCCCGATTAATCAAGCCCAACAGAAAATGACAAACGCACAGCGCTGCCAAAAATGGAACAGGGTCACCTCGCCGGAGCTTTGTCCAGCGGCAATCGGATGGAATGGAAACAACAGCCTCATAACAGAGTTGTATATACACGGTAATCACACACACCCAAACATAAACCACACATGCACGCACGCAATTGTAACAAATCAAGGCGGAACAGGGCTGCGGCCGGAAATCAAGGCGGCCACCGGGAAAACGAGGCAGAGGCGGCGACTTACCAAAGCAGGGAACAGGCGGATGATGGACGAGTAGAGAAAGAAGAGACGGGAGGGATAGAACGAGAGAAACACAAAGAAAACAGAGAGAGAGATATACAAATATGAGAGATTAGAATAGAGATTTTGGGAGAGAAAGTGATAATTGTTTGTTCTGTTTTCTATTTTCCATTTTTTTTAAATTTAGAAATAGATGACACGTAGCAGGGAAATTGGGAGAATTAAACACGTGTCAACTGGATTAATACGAACATCCCTGTAGCCCGATCGTATCCCAAACTTGCGACTAAAACGAATAACTCCCGGTTGAAAATTTTCCAGAAAATTACCAAAATAGTTTTAAAATATCACAAATAATTCAAAGTTATTAAAAATAATTTTTTCATAATTTTCAATTCATTTTTGAATTGCACTTTATACCCGTAATTTACAATTAAATGAATCAACGCGCGGGTGAAATTGATCCCAAAAATTTCCAAAATAATCTTAAAATTCTCGGAATAATCCCAACTTAATAAAATGCGAGTTTCATAATTTTTGAGACATTTATGAATTTAATACTGAATTTACACTTAAATATAATCAGAAAATCATACAGGGCTAAATAATTGATGAAATATTGATTTCTAAATTTTATAAAATCCCAAAAATAATTATTAAGATTATAAGGTCATAAAAAACAATTTTAGGGATAACCCAGATAATTATGAAAAATAAACTGCAATAAAATCACTTTTAAAAGTGAAACAAAATAATACAGCCTAATAATTAACTACGCAATTTAATCCCATACACCAGTAATCACATACAAACAATAACAAAGCAATAACCCGCTGTCAGAACCCATACACATATTTTATTTATTTAATTATTCAATGATTATACATTTAAATAGTACGAAAATACACAAGTCGTTATAATTATTATACCTTCTTGGAATCATGAATCACCCTATGCTTCGACGTAAATGTTGTTTATGATTCAGTTTATTGATTTACATTGTTTATCATATTGTTATTCTGGAATTGGATTGTTTTCAAATATGGACCAGATTTGTGGTCGGGCCAGATTCGTGATCATAATAGACCAATATGTGTTTTGGATCCAGTATATAGAGAAAAGCTGGGAGCCTTGCTCGGGGTTAGTGCGTCACTGATCAGCAGCCTAACCTTGGTTTTTAAAATAAAAGTGAATATCCAATTCTAATCACTGCTTATCAGTAAACTTGATTCCTTATATCATTTCAGTTGATCATTGTTAATCTTAGTTACTGTCATTGTGACTTGCTGAGCTAGTTAGCTCACTCTTGCAAATCTGTTTATATTCTTTTCCAGTGAAAAAGGAAACTGGTGGTAGCGAGGATCCACAGACAAGTGTGCAAGCTAGGTATCCAGGTTGAAATGGAATAGACTAGCAGATGATGTTTGGTTTGGTTGTGTTGATAGTTTGTAATAAAGTTTAAACTTTAGTTGTAAGATAAATAAACTGGGATTTAGTACGTTTGTAATATAAATAAGGTTGTGGCTTGTGGGCATACTTTAAACTGCGTCGATCCGTAAAAGATGGTAAGTAGGGTCATTTCATATATATTATTATTATATTCATAAACAGGTTTAAATATGGTGTGTGTGTGTGTATGTATGTATGTTCTGGACCCCAAACTTTTGACCCGGATTTGGAGGGCGTCACAGGTTTGGTATTAGAGCTACAGTTTAAAGTCACTGCCACAAGCTTAGATTGTCGGGAATGGGTAGATGGTTAATATTAGAATTAAGAAATAAAGAAATAGAACGTCGAGAGGTTGAGTGTGACTAAATAGTAGATTTTAGTATGATTCGTGACAAGATTCGATATTCTAATCTAGCAACGTGATTTTCAGATAGCGGCGATGGCAGATCCCTTTATCTCAATATCTTCTGATTATTCGGAGCCTTCAGTTGGAAGACCATCATCTGATCCACATCCTGCTCTTCTACCAATGTCAGCTATAATACCTGTTGTGGCGGTTGCACCACTGCAAGCTATTCCACTTCCTGGAGTAAGACCACCTATTTGAGGACCTCTACCTGCTGATTCTTACTCTACGAGACATTCAATTACGGATGCATCTTTTCAGTTTACTTCATATCATGTCCCATACTATAGGTATGAGGCTTTTCTTTTGGGATGAGAAGCCCTATTGGCACAGATCCGGGAGCTACAACATATCATAAGGACTATAGATGTTGACAGAAATATGAGGGAGCTTCGAAATGAGATTCAGGTGACACGGAGAATACTTGAGGCCAGACTTTATGGAGCCACTTTTGCGTATGCAGCCCCATATGCTCTTATGAGATGTGCTACAGAGGTATTGAAGGATTTGGAGAGGCTTGGTGTACTAGAATTTCCCTGAAATTAGACGACAGGAATGACGTGACAACTGATATATGTATAATAGTGTGTAATGTGTGCTATCATACTTTTGGTGGGTATATAAATAAACAAGACTTGCTGAATTATGGATAAACCTGTTGTACCTTTGCTTTTAATAAAATATTTTATGCTTGTACCACCAAACTTTGACATATATATCAGTACCCTTCCTTTTCCAGCATTTTCATTTACTTTACTATACCTGTTTTATAAACTCTTGTCATTACCTGTACCCTTTTTCTCTTTAACTGTTTATATTCTGTAAAGAAGCATGCAATTTACTTAGTTCAACAATTGAAAATGTTTTCAAAAAGAGATATTTTGTTTTGCAAGAAAACTTTTCATAAAAAGAATTTGATTTGAAGGCTAAATAAATTGTTTGATTCTTTACAGAAAATGCCTCCCAGAAGAAACAGTCGTTCTACCAACCAAAATGAAGAAACCAACAACAATAACAACAACACCCAAGACAGTAACAACCAGAATGTTAATCCATGTCCCATAGACCCAACTGTAGCCCAGATTCTTCATATCTTGGCTCAACATACAGTCCACTTGACTCAACAACAGCAGAGGCAGACTAATCCTCAGGTGACCTTTAAGACTTTTCAGGCGGTGAATCCACCATAATTTAAGGCATATGTAGATCCCATTTAGGCAAGAGTCTGGTTGAAGGAAATTGAGAAGGCATTTGCCTTGGTCAAGGTGAGAGAGGAGCAAAAGATTGAGTTTGCGAGTTTCTATATGAAGAATGAGGCCACCTACTGGTGGGAAATTGTTAAGACATTGGAAGGTACAAATGATGTTGCATGGGATAGATTCAAGGAATTGTTCTTGGAGAAGTATTTTCCTCAGTTTGTTCAGGATCAAATAGAATTGAAATTCTTGGAAATCAAGCAGGGGAATATGTCAGTGGCAGATTATGAAAGTAAGTTTGAGGAATTTTCTAGGTTTGTGCCATCATATGTGGCCACTGATAGGAAGAAGGCCAAGAGGTTTCAGCAAGGACTTAAGTCATGGATCCGTGCGAAGGTGGCCATATTTGAATTGGACATGTATGCGGGAGTTATGCAGAAGGCCATGATTGCGGAGACAGAAAGTGAAATGTCTCTGAAAGAAAAGGAAAGTAAGAAAAGGAAGTTTGAAGGGAATGAAGGACAGTCCCATGCAGGGAAGTTTCCAAATTTCAATCAGAGGAAGGGCAAATTCCAGCCAGGAAGAAATTTTAACAAACAAAATACAGGAAACAGAGGACAAGGTAACCGTCCAACCACTGGGAACCAGCCAACCCAACAAAGGCCAGCTCTACCAGATTGTCAAGTCTGTGGAAAGAAGCATGGAGGAGTTTGCAACAAGTTGAATGTGGTCTGCTACAGATGCAACCAGAGGGGGCATTATTCAAGGGAGTGCTGTAATCATCCAGCCAGGGAGCCAGTCAATAAGGATCAGCCTACCAGGAATCAGGCAGGCAAAGTTCTAGCAATTGGGTATACCTGTTTCAAGTACGGAAAGCCAGGACACATAGCCAGGGATTGCAAGGCATCAGTTCTAGTTAAAAATACACTACGAATCATAGGAGCTACTCCAATAGTGAATGAACCTCCCAGAGCTAGAGTTTATGACATGTCTGTGAAAGATGCTATCATGGACACTGATGTTGTGGAAGGCACGCTTACTGTGAATTCTTTATGTGCCAAAGTGCTAGTAGATTCGGGAGCAACTCGATCATTTATTTCTTAAGATTTTGTTGATAAGCTGAATTGTCCAATTGAATTGTTGAGTGAAATTATGACGATAGAATTAGCAAATCAAGAGCGTGTATCTGTGAATCAAGTGTGTAAAAACTGTGAGATTGAGATTTCTGGAAATAAGTTTGACGCTGACTTGATACCATTTAAGTTAGGAGAGTTTGACGTTATTTTAGGAATGGACTGGCTATCTAAGCACGAGGCTCAGATAGACTGTCGTAACAAGAAGGTAACTTTGAAGACGTCAGACGAGAAAGAGGTAACGTTTAAAGGTCAGAAGCAAGCAAAGAAGTTATTGACGATGATTCAAGCTAAGAAACTATCACGAAAATGATGCGAGCAATTCATTGCCTACGTGATAGACAAAAGTCAAGAGCCAGCAAAACTGGAAGATATTCCTGTGGTAAATGAATTTCCAGACGTATTTCCAGGACTTCCTCCAGATAGGGAAATTGAGTATGCGATTGACTTAGCACCTGGAATGGAACCAGTATCCAAAGCTCCGTACAGAATGGTGCCAGTTGAAATGAAGGAACTAGCAAAGCAATTACAAGAACTATTGGAGAAAGGAGTGATTCGACCCAGTGTATCCCCATGGGGTGCACCGGTATTATTTGTTAGGAAGAAAGACGGAAGCATGAGGGTGTGCATCGACTATCAAGAACTCAATAAACTTATGATTAAGAATAAGTATCTGTTACCTTGAATCGATGACTTATTTGATCAGCTGAAAGGAGCCAAGTATTTCTCTAAGATTGATTTGAGATCTGGATATCACCAATTGAAGATCAAACCTGGAGATATACCAAAGAGAGCTTTCAGAACAAGGTATGGTCATTATGAATTCTTAGTGATGTCTTTTGGATTGACCAATGCCCCAGCAGCATTTATGGATTTGATGAACAGAATTTTCAAGGAATATTTGGACAAGTTTGTCATTGTGTTTATCGATGATATTTTGATCTACTCAAAGTCAACGGAAGATCATGCGGAGCATCTAAGGATATCTTTGGAAATTTTAAGAAAGAAGAAGTTGTATGCAAAGTTTTCAAAGTGTGAGTTTTGGTTACAAGATGTTCAATTCTTAGGACACGTGGTAAGTCATGAAGGAATCAAAGTGGACCCAACAAAGATTGAAGCTGTTATGGATTGGGAAAGGCCAAGAACACCAACAGAAGTGAGAAGTTTCTTGGGATTAGCGGGATATTATCGAAGATTTGTTCAAGATTTCTCAAAGATTGTGACGCCTTTGACGAGGCTTACCAGGAAAAGTGAGAAGTTTATATGAAACGAGAAGTGTGAAGAAAGTTTCCAGGATTTGAAGAAGAGATTGATCACAACACCTGTTTTGTCACTTCCAGATGATCAAGGAAATTTCGTAATCTATAGTGATGCTTCTCATAAGGTATTAGGTTATTTTTTGATGCAACATGATAAAGTTATTGCATTATGCATCTCGACAACTGAAACCACATGAGCAGAAGTATCCTACTCATGAATTGGAACTAGCGACAATCGTATTCGCTTTAAAGATTTGGAGACATTATCTATATGGAGAAAATGCGAGATCTATACGGATCACAAAAGTTTAAAGTGCATATTCACGCAAAAGGAACTCAACATGAGACAGAGAAGATGGTTGGAGCTAATCAAAGACTATGATTGCACGATCAACTATCATCCAGGAAAAGCGAACGAGTAGCGGATGCATTAAGCAGAATGGAAAGACTGAACGTGTTAACAATACCAGAAGAATTATACAAGGAATTTTAGAAATTGGAATTGGAAGTCAGAATTTGTAAGCCTGATGAAGCAAAGATATATAATATGGCTTTTCAGCCAGAATTATTAGAAAATATAAAAAATATCAAGAGGAAATAATGGACCAGGATATCAATCATTTGGTTGGAGAATAATTATGCACTCAAAAAGATGATCAAGGTATTCTAAGATTTTCTTCCAGAACTTGGATTCCATCGGCGACAGGATTAAAGAATGAAATTCTACAAGAAGCTCACAACTCAAGGTATTCAATCCATCCCGGAAGTACCAAGATGTATATAGATTTCAAAGAGAATATTGGTGGCCAGATATGAAAAGAGAAATTACGGAATGGGTTAGTAAATGTTACACGTGTCAAAGAGTTAAAGAAGAGCATCAGAGACCAAGTGGATTATTACAACCGTTAGAGATTCCAGAGTGGAAATGGGAGCACATTGCTATGGATTTTATAGTAGGATTACCAAGGACGAAAGCAAACCACGACGCTATTTGGGTTATAATAGACACACTAACCAAATCAGCTCATTTCTTGCCTATTAATGAAAGATTCTCTATGGACAAATTGGTTCATATATATTTAAAGGAAATAGTAGTGCGTCATGGAGTCCCTGTATCTATTGTATCTGATCGAGATCCACGATTCAATTCAAGGTTCTGGAGAAGTTTTTAAGAATGCTTGGTGACTAAGCTAAACATGAGTATGGCTTATCATCCACAAACCGATGGCCAAAGCGAAAGAACAATCCAGACTATTGAAGATATGTTACGTGTTTGTGCCATTGATTTCAAAGGAAATTGGGACGAGCATTTACGCTTAGTGGAATTTGCTTACAATAACGGTTATCATGCCAGTATCGGAATGCCTCCCTATGAAGCTCTTTATGGACGCAAATGCCAGTTATCAGTATATTGGGAAGAAGTTGGAGAACGTAAGATACTTGGACCCGAGTTGGTGCAACAAACACAAAAGTTGTGGAAGTCATCCAGAAAAGGCTAATTGCAGCACAAGATCGTCAAAGGAAATACGTAGATCAATCAAGAAAGGACATGGAATTTGAAGACGGAGATCTATTGTTACTAAAAGTGTCACCATGGAAAGGATTGACTAGATTTGGAAATAAAGGAAAGCTGAGTCCTAGATACGTTGGACCTTTTGAAATTCTGAAACATGTCGGCAAAGTAGCTTACGAATTGGCGTTACCCCACACATGAAGCATATTCGTAATGTGTTTCACGTAACGATGCTTAAGAAGTATAATCCAGATTCTAGGCACGTGATCGAATATGAGACGATAGAACTTCAGGAAGATTTATCATATGTAGAGAATCCAATAGAGATTTTAGAAAAGAGAGAAAAGATATTGAGGAATAAAGTTGTAAAGTTAGTAAGAGTATTGTGGAGAAACCCAAAGGTTGAAGAGTCAACTTGGTAATTAGAATGTGATATGCGAGAAAAGTACCCTCGTCTGTTTACATAGGAGATTCTGAGGACAGAATCCTTTTAAGGGGGAAGGATGTAATATCCGGGATATCGCGTGTAATTATTTTATCAATAAATGATTATTAAACGATTATTATGTGATTATTATGTGAATTATCTGATGATTGATATTGATAAATAGGTGTATATATGTGATTAAATGTGAGTATGTTAATTATATTATGTCCAGAATAAAACTTAGATGACTGTGATATTTTTCTGGTAATTTTTGGATAGTTATTTGATTTTATAATGATTTACAGATTTAACAATTATTTTCTGTATAATTATAAAACAATTTTATAAAAACCGGGAATCGTCCAACCTCAACTATTTTTATATTTTTACAACCTGAAACTCTTCCAAAAACTCCTTCCTAACCTAATTTGATAATTCCGGACATTTTCCGTGTTTTAACTTTTTCAATCCGGATTACGGTTTGACCTATACGCGTACGATACGATAATCATTTCGATATATCGACAAAACCCGTATTCTCAAAAAAAGATATTATTACATTATTTTCGTATAAAGTGTTTTATAAGAAGCCCGGTTTGGATAATTATCCAATACGGGTATCAAAATGGATCGTTTTACAGTTACTTAGCAGCTAAGCAACTAATTTAATGATCCAATACGATATAATATTCTATAAAATTTAAATAGCCCTTTTATTATTTCATTTTAGTCGTATAATCACAATTAGTCAGTCAAAACCATAAATTTACCAGAAAAAACCCTAAAAATGTTACGTTCTTGAAAATCAAACGCATGAACGAAGGCGTTATCGAACTCCGATTCAAGCGTGCAATATATTAAATCGAAGCTCTCGAAAAGCTCTTTTTGAATCAATCAACTATTCTAGTGCAACAATCAAGGTATTTTCTTATTTAATTGTTTTATTTCGAATTTATTAAAGATTACATTATAAAAATTTGTTGTTGTTGTTGTTGAATATCTTATGTGCTACGTGTTATATGTGATCTGATTGATACGTAATATGATTGTACGTGCATTGTTTAACTATTTTATTTATAACTTTCAATCCGTACGTCGGATTTGGGTGAAATGAAGGGTAGTTAGAAGCTTGTAACGAATAGAATGTGATGAGAAGTAGTATTAATAAGTACATGTGATATTTAACAGAGGAAGTGAGACGTAGAAAGGGAAAGAAAGTGATTGGCGAGTGAAAACCAATTGCAAGTATTAGTAAAGTAAAAGCGCATTGATAAGGCAAGTGTCCTTGAACTTTCTTGTAGTATAATTACGAGTACTTTTGAACTTCTTTCATTATGTTACAATTATTCCTAATATTTCCTATTCTATATTGCAAGTACTTATAAGTACTTAACCCTAAACCCTGATTCTTATTGATCTTGAGCCATAAGCCTGATTCTTCATAAACCATTGATTGTTGAATTCTCAGTTATGAACCACACCTATAAGATACTACTCCAAAATATATATATACCACATACTGATTCTTGATACTGAATTGCTTGATATACCAACCCTTTTTCTTTGTTTAACAGAAGACCAATCCTCGTAACCCTTCAACCCTTGGTCTTCTACTTTCTGATTCTTGCCTTGATTGAAAGCCAACCTTTATGATTCCATTGTTATACCTTCTTGGAATCATGAATCGCACTATAATTCGAGATAAATATTGTTTATGATTCAGTTTATTGATTTATATTGTTTATCATATTGTTATTTAGGAATTGGTTTGTTTTCAAATATGGACCAGATACGGGGTCGGACCAGATTCGTGGTTATAATATGCCAATATGTGCCTTGGATCCAGTATATAGAGCAAAGCTGGGAGCCTTTCTTGGGGTTAGTGCGTGACTGATCAGCAGTCTAACCTTGGTTTTTAAAATAAAAGTAAATATCCAATTCTAATCATTGCTTATCATTAAACTTGATTCCTTATATCATTTCAGTTAATCATTGTTAATCTCAGTTACTGTCATTGTGACTTGCTGAGCTAGTTAGCTCACTCTTGTAAATCTGTTTATATTCTTTTCCAGTGAAAAAAAGAAACTGGTGGTAGCGAGGATTCCCGAACAAGTGTGCGAGCGAGGTATCCAGGTTGAAATGAATAGACTAGTAGATGATGTTTGGCTTGGTTGTATTGATAGTTTGTAATAAAGTTTAAACTTTAGTTGTAAGATAAATAAACTGGGATTTGGTACGTTTCTAATACAAATAAGGTTGTGTCTTGTGGGCGTACTTTAAACTGCGTCGATCCGTGAAAGATGGTAAGTAGGGTCATTTCATATATATTATTATTATATTCATAAATATGTTTAAATATGGTATGTGTGTTTGTGTTGTGGACCCCAAACTTCTGACCCGAGTTTGGAGGGCGTCACATAAGTGTTTTATTCTCAAAACTCATCCGGAGCAGCTTACCAAGTTTGAATTAAAAGTTGATGAAGGAATCTTTGTGGGATATCCATTGTCTACAAAAGCCTTCAGAGTTAACAATCTGAGAGCAAGAACATTCATAGAATCTATACATGTATCTTTTGATGACAAGAAGATAACAGGTCTAGAAGATGCAGATGACCATGACAAGTTGAGATTTGAAAATGAAGGACCTTATCCTGAACTTATAAATCCTAACTCTAATTCAGTAAATCCTGATATCACTCAAAGCTCTGAGGTTCCACAAAACAGTGGAAATTCTTATAACATTGAAGCATATGTTGAGGGGGAGCAACATGACTCAAATCCAGAGACTACTGCAAGTGATTCAACTTGAATAGGAAGTTTATGTTGAACAGCCTATAGGTTTTATTGATCCAAAGTATCAAGATCATGTCTACTTACTGGATAGAGCACTCTATGGACTGAAGCAAGCTCCAAGGACCTGGTATGAAACACTTGCTCTATTTCTGCTAGAGAGTGGTTTCACAAGAGGTACAATTGATAAAACCCTCTTTTATAAATACCATGGTAAGGACTTGTTATTAGTACAGATATATGTTGATGATATCATTTTTGGATCTACTAATGATAAGCTCTGTGAGAGATTTGCAAAGCTAATGTAGTCCAGGTATCAAATGAGTATGATGAGAAAATTGAGTTACTTTCTGGGGTTACAAGTTAAACAGACTAATGAAGGAATCTACATAAATCTATCCAAATACACCATAAACTTACTCAAAAAGTTTGGAATGCGAGACTGTTCAACTACATCAACTCCTATGGCCACTGCAACCAAGTTAGATTTAAATACTGGTTCTTCAGTAGATATAACTAACTACAGAGCTATGATTGGCTCACTCCTAAATCTGACTGACAGTAGACTTGATATCATGTATGGTACCTGTGTCTGTGCAAGGTTCCAAGCTGACCCTAGAGAACTTCATCTATTAGTTGTGATAAGAATTTTTAATTATCTCAAAGGTACCATAAATCTGGGATTATGGTATGCTAGAGATTCAGACTTTAAGATAATTGGATATTCAGATGCTGATTTTGCAGGATGCAAAATACATAGGTAAAGCACTTCTGGAAGCTGCCGATTTCTTGGAGGCAGATTGGTTTCTTGGTATAGCAAGAAACAAAAATCAATTTCCACTTCAACTGCAGAAGCAGAATACATTACTATAGGAAGCTATTGTGCTCGGATTCTATGGATGAAGAATCAACTGTTGGATTATGGGTTAGACTATTCTTCTATCCCTGTATATTGTGATAATCAAAGTGCTATTGCAATGACAGAAAATCCAGTGCATCATTCAATAACTAAGCACATCAGCATCATATACCATTTCATAAGGGAACATGTGGAAGCTGGTACAGTGGAATTGGTCTTTATTCCAACAGATCAGCAAGTAGCAGATATATTCACCAAGCCTCTCTGTGAAGCCACATTCACAAGATTGGTGAATGAATTTGGAATCATATCAGGATAATTCTCAAACTCTGATAATTAAGTCTGCTGATATTTTTGAAGCATGGTATCTTATTATGTGTCAGTACTTGCTAGATACTGATTTTTGTGCTAAATGTTTGATGCCATGATAACATGCAAATTGTGCTAAATGATCTTATGTGAAAGTTGCATGTTAAACTACTGATTATGCTTATAAACTCTGTTATTAGTTAAACTTGTTTTGACTAATTGTAACAATCGGTGAATATTTGAACTATTTTTATAAGTACGATATATATTCGTAAATATTCTATGATATAATGCCAATTATGCGGATTCGTTATATATTGTGTATAATTTTATCGTGTGGCATTACGAATGTTGCTGGAATATTTTTAAGCGTATAACTTTTGAACGCGAGTAAGATTTTCGTTACGCGATTAAATAAGTAGTGCAATTTGATAATATATGAATAGTTGCGATTTGGCGATAAATTATATTCTAATATTGTGGAATAAAATCAATTTACTTGCAATTGTTTGTGTGACTTATAATGTGTTAATTATATTTTACATGACTTTTTTATTAGTGTGATAATGTTAGAAAACTCTTTTAATATATATTCTTTTTATTTGAAATTTTTTTGAAAATAATTTTATTAAACTTCTAAAATCTCATAGTATTTATGGTATTAATCTTGTGATTTATGGATTTATATTTCAATTACTAAAACTCATTCTTTTTAATTATACTTTTAATAGTTATTGAGTTACAAGTGTACCCTTGCATGCAAATTCCGCCCAAATAGAAATCAAGGGTAAGACCGAACTTTCACCTTCCACTAACTCTATTTGACCACCTAAATGACCCATAAAACCCTGCATGCAAAATCTTGTTAGTAGTAGATGAGGGATAGAATGGTAAAAACAAACTCCACTACTACTTGGTTGAAACAAAAGCTAATCAAAACACTCAACCTTACATCATTTTTCTCACCACACACCACTCCATTCTCTCTTCTCCATATTCCCTCTTGGAAACACCCTAAAACCCTCCCCACCCATTTCATTTTCTTCCATATTTCTTCATTTTCTTACACCTTTCAACTCATCTAAGCAAGGTCATCTACACTTAGTGTTATATCTTCATTTGAGGTTAGTTTCTTAGTTGCATGTGGTTAAAGCCAAGGGTTTAACTTTGATTATTATGAATCTAGAGTTGAACTCAATGTGGCTCATAAAACTTGAGCAAGAGATGGTCTTGACGAAGTGTTTTGCTTCTATTTTCAAGCCTTGATCTTGACCTCAAGCATTCGGCAATGACTCCCAAAGAGCCGAATGGATTTCATTGTGTAGTTGGTTTTTCTTTTAAAAAAGAAACTTTGCATGTGGCTTTCAAAGAACCTCTGATATTTCACAAAGTTTCCATCCTTGCATACCATGATTTTTACAATAAAAGTTGAGGTTAATACTTGCATGTCATGATATAAGTGATATTTCGGACAAATGTGTTATGTGACTTAGATTTGAGTTTTTGTACAATGCATGCCATGGTTTTTGCTCGGAAATGCTAGTATGTTATGTGCCTTGATAAGTCATGATCAAATTTAGTAGCCATCAAGTATATACCATGTATTTTTAGTTCAAAATTCTGCTTAAAATCGCATATGTAAAATCTGCTCTACTATGCTCTCTGTTTTTGCCTCAGTAATTGACTTATATGGCTAGATTTATACTCATAATTCCCATAAAATGAAAGTCAGTAGGGTTGTGTATATTTTAGGATAGATTTGTTGGCTTGATTGTTGGTTTTTTTGTTGAGTTGGGAGTTAAGGTGGAAAAAGGAACACTAGGCACTAAGTAGCAGATTTTTTACCATAAGTATAGGCTGTTTTAGGTGAGTTTTGGTGAGGCCTTGCTAGGCCTGAGTTTACTGGAGTTAGGACTTGAGTTGTACTTGAGTCCAGTGGCTTTGATTCATTGAGAAACTTGCATTTAGGTAGGTGCACACCCACATATCCGAGAGTAGCTCAGAACAGGGCAGGACTGTGTAGACTTGAGTTTTGGTTGATAATAACCATGTCTTAGGCTAGGCCTTCATGGTGCCTTGGCTTAAATAACTGTAATACATCCTTAGGAAGCTTAACAAGACATTAGAATTAAAAATTGAGTGAGAAAAGTGAGTTTTATGTAAGTAAAAACAGAGCAGAGGAAATTCAAAAGGGGCTGGGCAGTGTCAACTTTGAGCAGAGGCCTAGAGAGGCCTAGGTTGTAACGCCCTCCAAACCCAGGTTAGAAGTTTGGGAGTTCACATCACACACACACACCATATTTAAACCTGTTTATGAATATAAGAATCTATATATATGTAACGACCCTACTTACCATATTCCACGGATCGACATAGTCTAAAGTATGTCCAAAAGCCACAACCTTATTTATATTACAAACATTCCAAATCCCAATTTATTTTATCTTACATTCGAAGTTTCAACTTTATTATAACTATAAACACAACCAAGCCAAACACCCTCTGCTAGTCTATTCCAATTCAACCTGAATACCTAGCTCGCACACTTGTCTGGGGATCCTCGCTACCACCAGTTTCTTTTTTCACTGGAAAAGAATATAAACAGTTTTGCAAGAGTGAGCTAACTAGCTCAGCAAGTCACAAAGACAGTAATTGAGACTAACAATGATCAATTGAAATGATATAAGGAATCAAGTTTAATGATAAGCAATGATTAGAATTGGATATTCATTTTCATTTTTTTTTAAAAAACAAGGTTAGACTGCTGATCAGTCACACACTAACCCCGAGCAAGGCTCCGAGCTTTGCTCTATATACTGGATCCCAGGCACGCATTGGCCTATTATGACCACGAATCTGGTCCGACCACGAATCTTGTCCATATTTAAAAATAATCCAATTCTAGAATCACAATGTGATAAGCAACGTAACTCAATAGTTGAATCGTAAATAACATTTACTTTGAAACATAGGATGATCTGTAATTCCATGAAATAACTAGGAAATCACAAAGGTTGGGTTTCAATCAAGGAAAGAAATAGGAAGCAGAAGACCGAAAGGCTCAAGAGTTACAAGAATTGGTCTTCTGTTACACAAGATATAAGGGTTAGTATGATAGGCAATTTCGTATCAGGAATCAGTATGTGGTAGGTATGTATTTATGGAGTAGTATCGTGTAGGTGGGGTTGTATATGTGAATTCAACAATCGGCGGTTTATGAATAAACAGGCTTATAGCTCGAGATCAATAAGAATCAGGGTTTGTGGTATATACTTGAAAGTACTTGCAATATAGAATAATAACCGTTTAAAGTAACTGCAACATAGTTAAGAGTGTTCCAAAATACTGGCAATATAATCAAGAGGAAAAGAAACACTTGCCTTATCAATTCGCTTTCACTTTACTAGTACTTATCAAGTAATTCCCACCCACTAACTATCTGCTTTCCTTTTATATGCCTCACTTCCTCTGTTAAACATCACATGTACTTATCAATACTAACTCTCATTCCGTTCTATTCGTTACAAGCTTCTAACTACCCTTCATTTCACCCAAATTCGACGTACGGATTAAAAGTTATGAGTAAAACAGTCAAACAATGCATGCACAGTCATATTATGCATCAACCAGATCACATATAAACATAGCACGTAAGATATTCAATTAAAATAATTATTCAAGGAAGATTCGGGGTTAAAGTGATTTTTCAGGTATTTAATATGAATTTTTGAACATTTTTCAAAATTAAAACGGGACTCTGAATCATTTTATAATTAACTAAAAGGGTTCAAACACCTGAGTCTGACTTTAAAATAATTTTATAATAATTATCGAGCCTTGAAAATAATTTAAAATAATATTTTAAAGCTCGAAACTATTTTTCGGAATTTTCAATCATTTTAAATAATTAAATCTAATTATTAAATCAATTAAAAATAATTAATATTTAATTAAATTAATTAATTAATTAATTATAAATTAAACGATTAATTAAAATAATTAAAAACTAATTAAAATTAATTAATAAAATAATTTCAATTTATTTTTAAATAAATAAATAATTAAAACAATTTTCTGAATTTAAAATAATTAAATAAATGTTTTTCTGATTTTTAAAATAATAAAAAAATATCATTTTTATAATAAAAGTAAACAGATATCCATCTTTTATATAATTTTAAAACAGGAGGGACTAAACTGTAAGTTCGGGAAAACCACAGGGACTGTTTGGTAATTTGTTCATCCCGTCGCCGGTTACCGGCCGGACGCCATTAACGGTGATCCAAGCTTTTCCGGCAACGTTCAAACGTGCCCAGAATCGTACAGGATTAACAGGAAATGCTGCTTACAACCCCAGGAACCCTTCTGCAGAATCAGTTTTCATAAACAGTCAATTATGTGACTGGAATAATCAATCGAAGTTTCGCCGCCGGCGAACCTCGATTTTCCGATTCCCGTCTTCCCTTAATCGTTTGGTGATTTCATATATACCATTCGATTGGTTTTTAGACGATCTACAAGCCTGTGCAATCAATTTTGTCTAATAACTCCAAACTCAAAAAAACCTAATTTTCAATTGAACATATTCATAGTTATGAACCCTAATTCGTAATTCGAAAATTAAAACCTCAGTTTGTCCATGATGCAAAGCTCAGAATTCAACATATAATATATCAAAATGATCAGGAGAAAATTATCTACACGATTATGCCATCAAATCATATCAAAAACACCAAGAACAAAAATTCATATTTTAATTTATAATTAATTCAAAATAAAATAATTAAATCATAAAATTACCTTAATTTCTGGGCAAAAATAGATGGTGGATTAAGGTAGAGTTTTTCGAGAGCTTCATTTTGATATATTATACGCTTGAATCGGAGTTCTGTAACGTCCTCGTTCGTGCGTTTGATTCTCAGGAACGTATCGGTTTCTAGGGTTTTTCTATGTATTTACTGTATTCGTACTGGTTGCAAATGAATAAATGAATAAAATGAAATAATAAATAGGCTATTTATATTTACGGAATATTAGTTCATTTTGGAGCGTATTTGATCAATAAAATAGTTGCTTAGCTGCTAAGTAACTGTAATAACGATCCGATTTGATATCAGTTTTGGATAATTATCAAAACCGGACTTCTTTTAAAATACTTTATACGATAATAATGTAATATTATCCCATCTTTCGAGAACGATCATATTAGGTTCGGAAGGAGTTTTCGGAAGAGTTTCGGGTTGTAAACACGTAAGAACGGTTAAGGTTGGACGATTCCCGGCTTTATATAATAATTTTGTAATTATTCAGAAAAAATAAATTCATAAATCAATATAAAATCATATAATACTCCAAAAATTTCCAGAAAAATTCCTTAATTATCTATATTTTATTCTGGACATAATAAAATTAACACACTTACATTTTATCACATATATACATCTAAATATTATTATCAATCAGCAGATAATTCACCAAAACTCACATAATAATTACATAAAAATCATTTATTGATAAAATAATTGCACGCGATATCCCGGATATTACATCCTCCCCCTTAAAAGGATTCTGTCCTCAGAATCTCCTAAGTAAACAAGTGAGGGTATTTTTCTCGCATATCACTTTCTAGTTCCCAGGTTGACTCTTCAACCTTTGGGTTTCTCCACAATACATTTACTAACTTTACAACTTTATTCCTCAATATCTTTTCTCTCTTTTCTAGAATCTCTATCGGATTCTCTACATATGATAAATCTACCTGAAGTTCTACTGGCTCATACTCAATTACATGTTTAGAATCTGGATTATATTTCTTAAGCATCGATACGTGAAAAATATTATGAATATGCTCCATGTGCGGGGGTAACGCCAATTCGTATGCTAACTTGCCGACATGTTTCAAAACTTCAAAAGGTCCAACGTATCTAGGACTCAACTTTCCTTTCTTTCCGAATCTAGTCAATCCTTTCCACGGTGACACTTTTAATAACATTAGACCTCCGTCTTCAAATTCCATATCCTTTTGGGATTGATCTGCATACTTCCATTAACGATCATGTGCTGCAATTAGCCTTTTCTGGATGACTTCCACAACCTCTTTTGTCTGCTGCACCAATTCAGGTCCAAGTATTTTACGCTATCCAACTTCGTTCCAATATACTGGTGATCGACATTTGCGTCCATAAAGAGCTTCATAGGGAGGCATTCCGATACTGGCATGATAACTGTTATTGTAAGCAAACTCCACTAAGGGTAAATGCTCGTCCCAATTGCCTTTGAAATCAATGGCATAAACACGTAACATATCTTCAATTGTTCGGATCGTTCTCTCACTTTGGTGTCTGCGAATGATAAGCCGTACTCATGTTCAACCTAGTTCCCAAGCATTCTTAAAAACTTTTCCAAAATCTCGAATTGAATCGTGGATCTCGATCAGATACAATAGACACAGGGACTCTGTGACAAACTATTATTTCCTTCAAATACATGTGGACCAACTTATCCAGTGAAAATCTTTCATTGATAGGCAAGAAATGAGCTGATTTGGTTAGTCTATCCACTATGACCCAAATAGCATCATGGTTCGCTTTCGTCCTTGGTAATCCAACTATAAAATCAGTAGCAATGTACTCCCACTTCCATTCTAGAATCTCTAATGATTGTAATAATCCACTTGGTCTATGGTGCTCTGCCTTAACTTTCTGACACGTATAACATTTGCTTCATTAGGTTTGCAAATTCTGACTTCCAAATATAATTTCTAAAATTTCTTATATAATTCTTCAGGTATCGTCAGCATGTTCAGTCTTTCTTTTCTGCTTAATGCATCTGCCACCACATTCGCTTTTCCTAGATGATAGTTAATCGTGCAATCATAGTCTTCGATCAATTCCAACCATCGCCTCTGTCTCATGTTAAGCTCCCTTTGCGTGAATATGTACTTCAAACTTTTGTGATCATTATAGATCTCGCACTTTTCTCCATATAAGTAATGTCTCCAAATGTTCAAGGCGAATACTATTGCCGCTAGTTCCAAGTCATGAGTAGGATACTTCTGCTCATGAGGTTTCAGTTGTCTTGATGCATATGCAATAACTTTATCATGCTGCATCAAAACACAACCTAATCCCTTATGAGAAGCATCACTATAGATAAAAAAATTTCCTTGATCATCTGGAAGTGACAAAACAGGTGACGTGATCAATCTCTTCTTTAATTCTTGAAAGCTTTCTTCGCATTTCTCGTTCCATATAAACTTCTCACTTTTCCTGGTAAGCTTTGTCAAAGGCGTTGCAATCTTCGAAAAGTCTTGAACAAATCCTCGATAATATCCCGCTAAACCCAAATAACTTTTCACTTCCGTTGGTGTTTTAGGCCTTTCCCACTTCGTAATAGCTTCAATCTTCGCTGGGTCCACTTGGATTCCTTCATAAATCACTACGTGCTCTAAGAATTGAACTTCTTGTAACCAGAATTCACATTTTGAAAACTTTGCATACAACTTCTTCTTCCTCAAAATCTCCAAAGCTGTCCTTAGATGTTCCGCGTGATCTTCCGTTGACTTGGAGTAGATCAAAATATCATCGATGAACACAATTACAAACTTGTCCAAATATTCCTTGAAAATTATGTTCATCAAGTCCATAAATGCTGCTGGGGCATTGGTCAACCCAAAAGACATCACTAAGAATTCATAATGATCGTACCTTGTTCTGAAAGCTGTTTTTGGTATATCTTCAAGTTTGATCTTTAATTGATGATATCCAGATCTCAAATCAATCTTAGGAAAATACTTGGCTCCTTTCAGTTGGTCAAACAAATCATCAATTCGAGGTAATGGATACTTATTCTTAATCATAAGCTTATTGAGTTCCCGATAATCAATGCACAACCTCATGCTTCCATCTTTCTTCTTAACAAATATTACCGGTGCACCCCATGGGGATACACTGGGTCAAATTACTCCTTTCTCCAATAGTTCTTGCAATTGCTTTGCCAATTCCTTCATTTCAACAGGCGCCATTCTGTACGGGGCCTTAGATACTGGTTCCGTTCCAGGTGCTAAGTCGATTGCAAACTCAATTTCCCTATCCGGAGGAAGTCCTGGTAGTTCATGTGGAAATACATCTGGAAATTCATTTACCACAGGGATATTTCCAGTTTTGCGGGCTCCTGACTTTTGTCTATCACGTAGGCGATGAAATGCTCGCATCCTTGTCGTAATAGTTTCTTAGCTTGAATCATCGTCACGAACTTCTTCGCTTGTCTCTGGCCTCCAAACGTCACCACTTTCTCGTCTGGTGTCTTCAGTATTACTTTCTTATTACGACAGTCTATCTGAGCATCGTGCTTAGATAGCCAATCCATTCCTAGAATAATGTCAAACTCTCCTAACTTAAATGGTATCAAGTCATCATCAAACTTATGGCTAGTAATTTCAATCTCACAGTTCTTGCACACTTGGTTCACAGATACACAATCCTGATTGGCTAATTCTACCGTCATAAGCTCACTTAACAATTCAATTGAGCAATTCAACTTATCAACAAAATCCTGAGAAATAAATGATCGAGTTGCTCCCGAATCTACTAGCACTTTAGCACATAAGGAGTTCACAGTAAGCGTACCTTCCATAACATCTATGTCCATGATAGCATCTTTCACAGACATGTCATAAATTCTAGCTCTGGGGGGTTCATTCACTGTTGGAGTAGCTCCCATAATACGCAATGTGTTGTTGACTGGAACCGGTGCTTTACAATCCCTTGCTATGTGTCTTGGCTTTCCGCACTTGAAACAGGTATACCCAATTGCTGGAACTTTCCCTGCCTGATTCCTGGTAGGCTGATCCTTGTTGGCTGACATTCTGGCTGGTTGATTACGGCACACCCTTGAATAGTGCCCCCTCTAGTTGCATCTGTAGTAGACCACATTCAGTTTGTTGCAAACTTCACCATATTTCTTTCCGCAGACTTGACAATCTGGTATAGCTGGCCTCTGCTGGGTTGGCTGGTTCCCAGTGGTTGCACGATTACCTTGTCCTCCATTGCCTGGATTTTGCCTGTTAAAATTTCTTCCGGGCTGGAACTTGCCTTTCTTTTGATTGAAATTTGGAAACTTCCCTGCTTGAGATTGTCCTTCGCCTCCTTCAAACTTCCTCTTCTTACCTTCCTTCTCCTTCTGGGACATTTCACTTTCTGTCTCCGCAATCATAGCTTTCTGCACAACTCCCGCATACGTGTCCAATTCAAATATGGCCACCTTCCCATGGATCCATGGCTTGAGTCCTTGCTAAAATCTCTTAGCCTTCTTCCTATCATTGTCCATATAGGATGGCACAAACCTGGACAACTCCTCAAACTTGCTTTCGTAATCTGTTACTGACATCCTACCCTGCTTTAACTCCAGAAATTTCAATTCCATTTGGTCCTGGACAAACTGAGAAAAAAACTTCTCTAGAAACAACTCCTTGAATCTCTCCTACGCAACATCATCAGTACCTACCAACACTTTAACAGTTTCCCACCAGTAGGTGGCTTCATTCTTTAGATAGTAACTTGCAAATTCAGTCTTTTGCTCCTCTTTCACCTTGACTAAGGCAAATGCCTTCTCAATCTCCTTCAACCAGACCCTTGCCTCAATCGGATCTGCCGAACCCTTAAACTCTGGTGGATTCACCGCCTGAAAGGTTTTAAAGGTTACCTGAGGGTTGGTCTGCCTCTGCTATTATTGAGTTAGGTGAACAGTCTATTGGGACAAGATCTGAAGAATTTGGGCTACAGCTGGGTCTATAGGACCTGCGTTCACATTCTGGTTATTGCTGTCTTGGGTATTGTTGTTGTTGGTTTCTTCATTTTGGTTGGTGGCACGGTTGTTTCTTCTAGGAGGCATTTTATGTAAAGAATCAAATAACTTATTTAGCCTTTAAATCAAATCCTTTTTTTCTGAAAAGATTTTTGTAAAACAGAAATATCTCTTTTTGAAAACATTTCCAATCATTGAACTAACTAAATTGCATGCTTCTTTACAGAATGTAAACAGTTAAGGAAAAGGGTACATGTTATCACAAAAGTTCATATCTGGTGCAGTAAGATAAAACAGGTATAGTAAAGTATTGACAATGTTGAAAAATGAAAGACATTGGTCTGTATCAAAGTCTGGTGGTACAAGCACGAAACATTTTATTGAAGGCAAAGGTACAACAGGTCTATCCATTAATCAGCAAGTCTTGTTTATTTATATTCCCACCAGAAGTCTGATCTTACATATCCCATGCTATTATACACATATAAGCTGCCACATCATCTCCGTCGTCTAGTTTCAAGTACTCTCCGGGTCACCTGAATCTCATTCCGAAATTCCCTCACATTCCTGTCGACATCTATAGTCCTGATAATGTGTTGAAATCCCCGGATCCATGCTAACATGGCTTCTCGTTCCAAAAGAAGAACCTCATACTAGAGATTACTGAAAAATTTCATTGTCATAGAATACGAAATGAAATTTCAAAATTAAAGAAATCGAATGAGAAGGAATAGTGAAGAAGATGTAGGTACGACCGAGAGCAACCATACAAGTACATAAGATGATCAATCTTAGAACTGCATAGTTCACAACACATAATTCGGTGGCGTCCCACCAGACTCTTTTGTCACACAGACAAACAGTCAGCGCATATGCATTGTTTGTCCCAATCATCCGATAGAATCACCGAGAAAAGAAACAATGTTTAGATAGAAAAAATTCACAAATAGGGAAGGAAAGAATCTGATTTATAATGGAATCAACAAAATCCTAAGACGCACCCGCAACCGAATATCCAATAGAGTCGGAGTCAATATGTGGAGGTCCTCGAGTAGGTAATCTCACACTTGGAGGTAGAATAGTTCGTATTGGTGCATCCGTCGCAACAGGTATTATGGCTGACACCGGCGGAAGAGCAAGATGTGGATCAGATGACGGTCTTCCGACGAAAAGCTCCGAGTAATAAGATGATATTGAAATAAAGGAATCTGCCATTGCTGCTATCCGCAAATCACGTTGCTAAATAAGAATCTCGAATCTCGACACGAATCATACTAAAGCCTACTATTTAGTCGGATTCAACTTTTTGATGTTCTATTTCTTTATTACCTAATACTAATCTTAACCCTCTACCCATTCCCGATAATCTAGGCTTGTGGTAGTGACTTTAAACCGTGGCTCTGATGCCAAACTGTAACGCTCTCCAAACCCGGGTCAGAAGTTTGGGAGTTCACATCACACACACACACACACACCATATTTAAACCTATTTATGAATATAAGAATCTATATGTATGTAACGACCCTACTTACCATATTCCACGGATCGACACAGTCTAAAGTATGTCCACAAGCCACAACCTTATTTATATTACAAACGTTCCAAATCCTAATTTATTTTATCTTACATTCGAAGTTTCAACTTTATTACAACTATAAACACAACCAAGCCAAACATCCTCTGCTAGTCTATTCCAATTCAACCTGGATACCTAGCTCGCACACTTGTCTGGGGATCCTTTCTACCACCAGTTTCTTTTTTCACTGGAAAAGAATATAAACAGTTTTGCAAGAGTGAGCTAACTAGCTCAGCAAGACAAAGACAGTAACTGAGATTAACAATGATCAATTGAAATGATATAAGAAATCAAGTTTATTGATAAGCAATGATTAGAATTGGATATTCATTTTCATTTTTTTAAAGAAAACAAGGTTAGGTTCCTGATCAGTCACACACTAACCCCAAGCAAGGCTCCCAGCTTTGTTCTATATACTAGATCCAAGGCATGCATTGGCCTATTATGACCACGAATCTGGTCCGACCACGAATCTGGTTCATAGTTATAAACAATCCAATTCTAGAATCACAATATGATAAGCAACGTAACTCAATAGTTGAATCGTAAATATCATTTACTTTGAAACATAAGATGATCTGTAATTCCATGAAATAACTAGGAAATTACAAAGGTTGGGTTTCAATCAAGGAAAGAAACAGGAAGCAGAAGACCCAAGGGCTCAAGAGTTACAAGAATTGGTCTTCTGTTATACAAGATATAAGGGTTGGTATGATAGGCAATTTCGTATCAGGAATCAGTATGTGGTAGGTATGTATTTGTGGAGTAGTATCGTGTAGGTGGGGTTGTATATGTGAATTCAACAATCGGCGGTTTATGAATAAACAGGCTTATAGCTCGAGATCAATAAGAATCAGGGTTTGTGGTATGTACTTGAAAGTACTTGCAATATAGAATAATAACCGTTTAAAGTAACTGCAACATAGTGAAGAGTGTTCAAAAATACTGGCAATATAATCAAGAGGAAAAGAAACACTTGCCTTATCAATTCAATTTCACTTTACTAGCACTTATCCAGTAATTCCCACCCACTAACTATCTGCTTTCCTTTTATATGCCTCGCTTCCTCTGTTAACATCACATGTACTTATCAATACTAACTCTCATTCCGTTGTATTCGTTACAAGCTTCTAACTACCCTTCGTTTCCCCAAATTCGACGTACGGGTTAAAAGTTATGAGTAAAACAGTCAAACAATGCATGCACAGTCATATTACGCATCAACCAGATCACATATAACACGTAGCACGTAAGATATTCAATTAAAATAATTATTTAAGGAAGATTCGGGGTTAAAATGATTTTTCGGGTATTTAACATGAATTTTTGAACATTTTTCAGAATTAACACGGGACTCTGAATCATTTTATAAATAACTAATAGGGTTCAAACACCCGAGTCTGACTTTAAAATAATTTTATAATAATTATCGGCCCTTGAAAATAATTTAAAATAAAATTTTAAAGCTCGAAACTATTTTTCGGAATTTTCAATCATTTTAAATAATTAAATCGAATTATTAAATCAATTAAAAATAATTAATATTTATTTAAATTAATTAATCAATTAATTATAAATTAAACGATTAATTAAAATAATTGAAAACTAATTAAAATTAATTAATAAAATAATTTTGATTTATTTTTAAATAAATAAATAATTAAAATAATTTTCTGAATTTAAAATAATTAAATAAATGTTTTTCTGATTTTTAAAATAATAAAAATATCATTTTTATAATAAAAGTAAACAGATATCCATCTTTTATACAATTTTAAAACAGGAGGGACTAAACTGTAAGTTCGGGAAAACCACAGGGACTGTTTGGTAATTTGTTCATCCCGTCGCCGGTTACCGGCCGGACGCCATTAACGGTGATCCAAGCTTTTTCGGCAACGTTCAAACGTGCCCAGAATCGTACAGGATTAACAGGAAATGCTGCTTACAACCCCAGGAATCCTTCTGCAGAATCAGTTTTCATAAACAGTCAATTATGTGACCGGAATAATCAATCGAAGTTTCGCCGCCGGCGAACCTCGATTTTCCGATTCCGGTCTTCCCTTAATCGTTTGGTGATTTCAGATATACCATTCGATTGGTTTTTAGACGATCTACAAGCCTGTGCAATCAATTTTGTCTAATAACCCCTAACTCAAAAACACCTAATTTTAAATTGAAAATATTCATAGTTATGAACCCTAATTCGTAATTCGAAAATTAAAACCTGACTTTGTCCATGATGCAGAGCTCAGAATTCAACATATAATATACCAAAATGATCAGGAGAAAATTATCTACACGATTATGCCATCAAATCATATCAAAAACACCAAGAACAAAAATTCATATTTTAATTTATAATTAATTCAAAATAAAATAATTAAATCAGAAAAATACCTTGATTTCTGGGCAAAAACAGATGGTGGATTAAGGTAGAGTTTTTCGAGAGCTTCGTTTTGATATATTGTACGGTTGAATCGGAGTTCGTGCTTTTGATTCACAGGAACGTATTGATTTCTAGGGTTTTTCTTTGTATTTACTGTATTCGTAGTGGATGCAAATGAATAAACAAATAAAATGAAATAATAAATAGGCTATTTATATTTACGGAATATTAGTTCATTTTGGATCATATTGGATCAATAAAATAGTTGCTTAGCCGCTAAGTAACTGTAATAACGATCCGATTTGATATCAGTTTTGGATAATTATCATAACCGGAATTCTTATAAAATACTTTATACGATAATAATGTAATATTATCCCGTCTTTCGAGAACACGGGCTTTGTTGATTAACAAAATTGGTTAGCGTATCGAAAATTTTACGCCAGGACGTGCGCGGGTCAAACCATAATCCGGATTGAAAAAGTCAAAACATGGAAAATGTCTGGAACGATCATATTAGGTTAGGAGGGAGTTTTCGGAAGAGTTTCGGGTTGTAATAACGTAAAAACGGTTGAGGTTGGACGATTCCCGGCTTTATAAAATAATTTTGTAATTATTCAGAAAATAATTAATAAATTCATAAATCAATATAAATCATATAATACTCCAAAAATTTCCAGAAAAATTCCTTAATTATCTATATTTTATTCTGGACATAATAAAATTTACACACTCACATTTTATCACATATATACATCTAAATATTATTATCAATCAGCAGATAATTCATCAAACTCACATAATAATTACATAAAAATCATTTATTGATAAAATAATTACATGTGATATCCCGGATGTTATATAGGTGAGGCCTTGGCATGAAACCAAGTACGAGAGTGGGTTTAGGTCTTGATAATCCATGGGAATTGGTTTTGTTAGAAGGCCCAATGTAGAAATTAAGATTTCTGCCAAAAATACAGGTAGTGCAAACTGGTGCTAGCTGGAAACTTAAGTGTGATTATTGATCCTTTTAAGCCTACAGGAGTGAGGCCCCTGAGTCTTACCAACTTTAGAAGTTAGTTTATAGTCTTAATAACCTTTAGAAAGTGAGCTGGAGTGAAGGTTCAAGGTGAAAACATCCCATTTCTACCAAGGCACCCGAAGAGCACCCTTAGAGTGGCATTAGGAAGCTTAGTGGTATTCGTTGTAATTGGGACTTAGTGATGAAGGTTCTGAGTGTTGCACGGCATCTTTAGGTTGAAGTTAAGACCAGATTAGATAGATGGGAGTATTAGTAATAGTTCTTATGTGTTACTTGCATAAGTGCTTAGGGATTTAAGTGATATTATAGTGTAAATAGCTAAGTAGCATATGCCATGCCATTATGTGATTATGTGACTATGTGGATTACTTGAAATATATATGATTAAGTTATGTACTTGTGTAATAGTAGTGATGATAAGGGTAAATATTAGTAGATAGGTATGTACACTAAGTCTAGGAGCTTATACGCTTATAAGGCGTTAAAGGGTGTATAGTAATGAGGTTAATATAATGTGTAGGTTCCGAAGTGAAGGGGAAGACTCGTGCCATCAAGATCGAATAATCTTAGGACTGTGAAAGGCAAGTTACTTGACTCCTTATCCTAATAATTGTTGCAAGTATATATACTTTTCCGTGAATGCTTAGTTGTAATAACCACCATGTCATTAATTATTTCAAATACTTCTGTTAATAACTCTTAACCTTGTTAGTACCTTACCTTCAAAATATTCCCTATCCATTATACCATGTATACTAAACTCTCTACCAAATTCCCTAATGCGAACTTCATAACACAATCATATTCATAAATACCAAAATACCACCCTTGATAGAATGTAGAGTTGACTTTTATTTGACCTTGGAACTTACCCCCATAGGGATTTCTAATATGCATTTGACACATCATTAGTGAACTTGATTTCCCTTATTATAAATTAAATGTTTTCTTAACTTAGTGGATTGGACCTAGACGCAAGTCCTTTTCACACTTATAGATAGGCTCACACATAGCCTAGGGATCCCATTATATTTGAGAACCCAGTACGGTTCGGGATTACTTCGCGGCTGATTACCGGCTGTAATCCGTAGCATCCTAAAATGAATTTTGATGATTTGATATTTAGATGATTATAACATGTTGCCACGATGCCATGATGCCATATGCCATATTTCGATTGCTATGATTTTACTTTACCCTTTATATTGTGACTTCATGTTTCTTATTGTCATTTTTATCAAATATCCATGACTTCTTGATTTATGAACTCTTGATATTGAGGTAATGCCATGTATAGTAAAACTGTTAGTACTTGCTGAGCATTTTTAGCTCATTTTCTCATATTTAACCCTGTTCCACAGCTAGCAACCATGGTATGTACCAAGAAAACCGCTCGTAAGTCGACGGCCGGAGTCGCCGAGAACTATTTGAGGGCACAGGTAGACTATAGATATAGATTAGGCGAGATCCGCCATTAAGAAATTTTATATTAGTTACAAGGGCTATTCCAAACTCTGAACTTGTAAAGATCTTGGGATTTTTATTATTTTTGGTTGGGTTTGTAATCGGATAATCATCATCTTTTGGATTTATAAGTATGTAATATAATTATGGTTCGAATTTGTTTCGTGTGTGTGTTGTTGTTTTGGGGTGTGACACTAATAGTTTATGTCAGTAGTTAATAATCCTGATAGTAGTTATTAAAATAATGATAATGGTGAAACCAAGATTGACTGTTATACTTCATTGATTATTTTGAATTTATTCAAAATAAATTGTTAACAGTATTTTTAATTAATCAGTGAGTGAGTGGAATATCTTTTAATTGCTTAAATGGGTTAGCTACTGATGCAAGTATCTTGTAATACTTGAGTATTTTCATTGGAAATAGGAATTTAAAGAGAGAGATTACTTTTTGTTTGCCTAGATACGCGTAATCGTGTATTTGCATTATGAATAATTATTACATGGTTAATCAAAGAGTCTCTTCAGTTTCTACGATCTCTTCTATAAATACAACCCTCCACTCTCAAATCTTCTTACTGACCTTTCACTTCAAACACTCATTTTTCAAGACTTCTTAAACACAACTCCTTAACTTCTCAAACATTCATGGTTCAACATTTATTTTGTACTCGAAATAATGCTGGAATTTACTTTTCAGCTTTCCAGTTCGAAAAGGGTCGTGTCTATTATGACCCCTGGGATAGAAGAGTCAAGATTAACGATCAAATCTTCCTTCAGTTCTCATGATGTTCCATCCTCAATTTATGAGGAGTTATCAAGTGATCAGCGAGTGGATCTTCAATTATTTCAGTTGAAAACCACTCTTGAGGATGAACGCTTAGCCGAAGAAGCTGAGCGGGAGAAACTTGAGTAGCACGAAAAAATTATCTCTCTCAGAAAGACTATTGTTAGGCACAAAGCATGCACTAATAATTTACGCAAGTATACGCATTCTCAAGTAATATAAAATGATTTCTAGCAATGAATTCCAATTTTTACTCCAATTTTATCTGTTCATGCCTTTTATCATTAGGATCCTATCATAAATTCTAAGTATAAGCAATAGATTAACCTCAAAAACCATCAAATCATATTAACAATCTAGTCCTTAAGCATACTTTAAGACTTAGTGAAATTACAGGCGTTTCTAGCATGCATGCCAACCTAACAAGATTCCTAAGATTTGTACTTCCCTATTCTAATCTGACCTAAATCCTAACACTACTCTTCCTATTTGACTATTCCTATCTTATATGATCTCCCTATCCTATCTTAACCCTAATGTTCTTGTTTTCAGGGACCAAACCTACAGCTCTGATGCCAAACCTGTAACGCCCTCCAGACCCAGGGTATAAGTCTGGGGGTTACTAGCTAATCACCAAACCTGTTCAATCTAATTAAAAATTAATAAAGAAATGAAACTAAACCCCTTGAACACTATCCAGGATCTTTTTAGGTTGAAGTATGAAAACAAGAACCACTAACTACTTTATTACAACCCAAATTCAAAATCTCACAAACTCTCTTTATTATAAACCATCGTCTAATCAGTTTTAAACTATGTTCATCTTTTATTCAAACACACACTAACTATCTACACACCACCTGTTCGGGAAACTCAAAGCTTTCTTCCTGGATTGGGATCAACACCTTGGGTATGAGAGGGTCCCGAGGCTTGACCCGCTTCTTTACCACTCGAGTCCTGATGGGTTTCATATTCCTTCTTAACTGAAAACAATAAGGTGAATAACAACAAAAAGGGTGAGCCAAAAATTGCTCAAAAAGTCCGAAAAATATAAATAATGTTAAACCATTTTAAATGAATCCGTCGCCCAGGTATAAGTTTGCGCAGCAACCTACAGAATCTATGTGCGAAGCTTTGGAGCGCTACAAGGAAATGTTGAGAAAGTGTCCACATCATGGAATGCCCGATTGGATGGTGATCACTGGTTTTTATAATGGTTTAGGGGCCCAATCTCGGCCCATGCTCGATGCAGCAGCTGGAGGCGCCTTGTGGGCCAAAAGCTATACTGAGGCTTATAATCTTATTGAGACTATGGCTGCAAATGAGCATCAAAACCCAACTCAAAGGATGATGCCTGGGAAGGTAGCAGGTATTCTGGAAGTCGATGCAGCCACCGCTATTGCAGCACAGCTCCAAGCGCTGTCTATGAAGGTCGATTCTCTAGCTAACTATGGAGTCAATCAAATAGCTATGGTCTGTGAGCTTTGTGCAGGTTCTCATGCTACGGATCAGTGTTCTCTTGTTAACGAATCTGTTCAGTTGTGAACAATTATCAGCGATACAGCCTGTGCCAGCTACTTATCATCCTAACAACAGAAATCATCCAAATTTCAGCTGGGGTAATAATCAGAATGCTATTCAGCCACCATATCAGTAAGGTGTGAGTAAATAGTTCAATCCACCTGGATTCCAGCAACCACAGCAGTATGCTCAAAGGCAATCATATCCTCAACAGGGAGGTGCAGCTTCACCCACTAGTGCTGATTTTGAGGAACTTAAGCTGTTGTGCAAGAGTCAGGCAGTGTCGATCAAGACCTTGGAAAATCAAATCGGTCAAATAGCCAATGCAGTGCTCAATCGTCAACCTGGCACACTTCCCAGTGACATGGAAGTACCAGGCAGAAAGGAAGCTAAAGAGCAAGTCAAGGCTATTACCTTAAGGTCGGGGAAGGTTGCTGATGCTGAAAAGGCAAAAGAAGGAGAAGCTGAAGTTGGAGATGAAGAAGCTAAGCAAAAGGAGAAAGCGGAGGAACCAAGGAAGACTACTGTTGAACACACTTTGCCTGAGGGTAATACAGGGGAGAAATAGCTCTATCATCCACCACCTTTCCCTAAGAGACTGCAACAACAAAAGCTGGATAAGCAGTTCAGTAAGTTTCTGGAGGTGTTCAAGAAACTTCACATCAATATACCTTTCGCTGAGGCTCTGGAGCAAATGCCTAGTTATGCGAAGTTTATGAAGAGTATTCTTTCAAGGAAGGTGAAACTGGATGACCTTGAGACCGTTGCTCTAACGGAAGAATGCAGCGCTGTGCTGCAGCAAAAGTTACCTCCAAAACTTAAAGATCCAGGTAGCTTCACCATTCCTTGCACCATTGGCAAGTTGTCTTTTGACAAGTGCCTTTGCGATTTGGGAGCAAGCATCAATCTGATGCCGTTGTCGATCTTTAAAAAGTTGGATTTGCATGATCCAAAGCCCACCTACATGTCTCTACAATTGGATGATCGTTCTATTACTTACCCAAGAGGCATAGTGGAGGATGTGCTAGTCAAGGTGGATAATCTCTTCTTTCCTGCAGACTTTGTTATTCTGGATTTCGAGGAAGATAAGAAGATTCCCATAATCTTGGGAAGCCCTTTCTTGGCTACTGGCCGTACCTTGATAGATGTGTAGAAAGGTGAACTTACTATGTGGGTGCAGGATCAGGATGTGACCTTCAATGTATTCAAAGTAATGAAATTCCCTATAGAAGATGAGGAGTGCTTAAAAGTGGATTTGATTGATTTTGCAGTTACTTCAGAACTCGATCATATGCTAATGTCTGATGCATTAGAAAAGGCCTTAGTGGGGGATTTTGACAGTGATGATGAGGATGGCAATGAGAAATTACAATATCTTAATGCTTCTCCCAGGAGGTGAAAGCTGGACATGCCGTTTGAATCTCTTGGTACTTCTGACCTCAAAAATGCTGAAGGAAAGCTCAAACCATCAATTGAGGAAGCACCCACCTTGGAGCTTAAGCCATTGCCTGAACACTTGAGGTATGCTTTTTTAGGTGATGCATCTACATTACCTGTTATTATTGTATCTGACCTTTCAGGTAGTGAGGAGGACAAACTCTTAAGGATTTTGAGAGAATTCAAATCGGCTATTGGATGGACCATAGCAGATATCAAGGGGATCAACCCTTCATATTGCATGCATAAGATTCTGCTAGAGGAGGGTAGTAAGCCAACTGTTGAGCAACAACGCAGACTTAATCATATCTTGAAGGAGGTGGTGAAGAAAGAAATTCTGAAATGGCTGGATGCAGGAATAATTTATCCTATTTCTGATAGTTCTTGGGTAAGCCCCGTGCAATGTATGCCTAAGAAAGGAGGTATCACCGTGGTAGCAAATGAGAAGAACGAGCTCATCCCCACTCGAACAGTCACAGGATGGAGAGTATGCATGGACTACCGAAAGTTGAACAAGGCCACGAGGAAGGATCACTTCCCTCTTCCGTTTATTGATCAGATGCTTGACAGGTTGGCTGGTCATGAGTATTATTGTCTTCTGGATGGCTACTCGGGGTATAATCAGATTTGTATTGCACCAGAGGATCAAGAAAAGACTACCTTTACTTGTCCATTTGGCATGTTTGCTTTTCGTAGAGTTTCATTTGGGTTATGTGGCGCACCGACCACTTTTCAGAGATGTATGATGGCTATATTCTCTGACATGATTGGAAATAATGTTGAGGTGTTCATGGACGACTTCTCCGTCTTTGGACATTCGTATGATGAATGTTTGAATAATTTTCGTGCCGTGCTCAAAAGGTGTGTGGAAACTAATTTGGTGCTCAATTGGGAAAAATGTCATTTTATGGTACGTGAAGCATTATTCTTGGGCATAAGGTCTCTAGCAAGGGTCTTAAGGTGGACAAAGCCAAGGTGGGAGTCATTGAAAATCTTCCACCACCTATTTCTGTGAAAGGAATCCGTAGTTTTCTCGGTCATGCGGGTTTTTATCGGCGTTTCATCAAGGACTTTTCGAAGATATCTAAACCGCTGTGCAACTTGCTTGAGAAGGATATGCCTTTTAAATTTGATGATGAATGTTTGCCGTCATTCGAGACCCTTAAGAAGAGTTTGATCACTGCACCAGTTATTACAGCACCGGATTGGACAAAGCCTTTTGAGATGATGTGTGATGCGAGTGATTATGCGGTAGGCGCAGTTCTTGGGTAGTGCAAGAATAATCTCTTTCATGTGGTCTACTATGCTAGCAAGACCTTAAATGGGGCCCAAATGAACTACACCACTACTGAGAAGGAGCTCTTGGCTATAGTCTTTGGTTTTGAAAAATTTCGATCTTATCTGCTTGGGACAAAAGTGACAGTATTCACTGATCATGCGGCCATTCACTATTTGGTTTCCAAGAAGGATTCGAAGCCGAGACTTATTCGTTGGGTGCTCTTACTACAGGAATTTGAGTTAGAGATCAAGGATCGAAAAGGTACTGAGAATCAAGTAGCTGACCATCTCTCTAGATTGGAGAATCCCGAGTCTACTTCACATGATAAGACATTGATCAATGAATCTTTTACGGATGAGTAGTTGTTCGCAGTTTAGGAGGAAGAGCCATGGTTTGTAGATATTGTGAATTATCTTGTCAGCAATATAATGCCTCCTAATTTGACCACAGCTCAAAAGAAGAAGTTTCTACATGAGGTGAAGTGGTATATATGGGATGAACCGTATTTGTTTAGATAGGGAGCTGACCAGATCATCAGGAGATGTATCCCATTCTGTGAGACGGAGGGAATATTACAAGACTGCCACTCCACAGTTTATGGAGGACACTATGGTGGTGAGAAGACGGCAGCTCGTATTCAACAAGCAGGTTTTTTCTGGCCTACCTTGTTTAAGGATGCTCATCAGTTTGTTTTAAGGTGTGATCGTTGCCAAAGAGTGGGAAATTTGACGAGAAAGGATGAGATGCCGTTAAATGTGATGTTTGAAGTCGAGGTCTTCGATGTTTGGGGAATCGATTTCATGGGGCCTTTTGTCTCGTCCTGCAATAATCAGTACATCTTGTTGGCAGTCGATTATGTCTCAAAATGGGTAGAAGTCAAAGCTCTACCGACAAATGTTGCAAAGGCAGTCTTGAATTTTCTTCATAAGCAGATTTTCACAAGGTTTGGAACGCCACGAGTAATCATAAGTGATGAAGGGTCGCATTTCTATAACCGTAAGTTCACTTCTATGATGCAGCGTTATAACTTGAATCATCGAGTTGCTACTGCCTATCATCCGCAAACAAATGGTCAAGCGGAAGTGTCTAACAGAGAGATCAAGCGCATTCTAGAGAAGGTTGTTTGTCCGTCAAGGAAGGATTGGTCTTTAAAGCTCGATGAAGCTGTTTGGGCTTACAAAACAGCATACAAAACTCCACTTGGTATGTCCCCGTTTCAACTGGTGTATGGTAAGGGATGTCATTTACCTGCGGAGCTTGAGCATAAGGCCTATTGGGCGTTGAAAAAGTTGAACCTGGATCTAGATGCAGCTGGAAAGAAGCGAATGCTTCAGCTTAATGAACTTGATGAATTTCGACTCCAAGCGTACGAGAACAACAAAATGTACAAGGAAAAGGTGAAAAGGTGGCACGATTGGAAGCTACATCCTAAGTTATTTGTGTCGGGGCAACAAGTTCTCTTATTCAACTCTCGTCTCCGACTTTTTCCTGGGAAGTTGAAATCAAGGTGGTCTGGACCTTTTATTGTCAAAACTGTGTTTCCACATGGAGCGGTGGAGATTTTTGAGAATGATCCGGACCAAGCATTCAAGGTTAATGGTCAGCGTTTGAAGCACTACTATGGGGACACGACAAACCGAGAAGTGGTTAGTGCCATTTTATTGTCAACTTGAGGAAGGTACGCAATGTCAAGCTAATGACGAAAAAGAAGCGCTTCGTGGGAGGCAACCCATGATTTGTTGTTTCAGGAACCCTTAGAAGTTAATAACCTATCCAAAACCACAAAAAAAATCAGAAAAACTGGGCCAAAATTTTTTTTCCAGTAGCCACTGAGCGCCTGCTCAGGGGTCGGCTGGGAGAAAATTTTTTTAGTTCCATAAAAATCCAAAAAAATCATAAAAAATAAAAAAACAAAATACAGCCATAAACCCATGACCTATTCCCCATTATCCCATGATTTTAACTCTTAAACCCACTCCTAATCAAATTCTACCCTAATCCATACCCTATATATACATACACCTATCCCATATATCTCCCATACACTTCCTACACTTCAACTCTCTCCCAAACATAAAAACATAATCTCGAGCACTTTTATTCAGATTCGATGGCACCCAAGAGAGCAAGGACTATTGATAGCAGCAGCACTGTCTCTACTGCTGATTCTTCGAGGGGTACTGCTGCGAGGCCTCGTTTGAATGATAGGGCGGCTGAGGAGGAGTACCCTAGGCTTCTGGGGAAGCCGATTCTGAAGGAGAGGGGATTTTTACCATCGGGGAGGGATGGTGAGTTGTTGCCTATGATTGCTGAGAAGGGGTGGATAGCTTTTTGTGAGTCTCCTGAAGCAGTGCCGATGAGCGTGGTTCGCAAGTTCTATGCGAACGCAAAGGCCGAGAAGAATGGGTATTCTGTGGTCCGGGGGATGACGGTTGATTATCACCCAGCGGCGATTCGCCATGTGATTGGGCAGAGACAGAGGAAGCCCACGGAGGAGAAATGGAACGAGAAGACTGCTGAGGATTTTGACTTGGATTTGATTTGTGCTACTCTCTGTAGGCCGGGCACAGTATGGACTTTCAAGACTGGAACTAATGAGTATCATCACTTTCCGGCGATCGCGATGAACATGTATGCCCGTGCATGGAATGCGTTTATTTGTGCTAATATTCTGCCTTCTTCGCATGCACATGAGGTCACAATTGAGAGAGCACAGTTGTTGTGGGGAATTTTAAATGAGGAGTACTATGTGGACCTTGGTGAGTTCATCTACCATGGAATTCTGAAGTTTTTGAGGGGAGCTAAGCACATGAACATCCCTTATGCATCCACGGTTACTAAGCTTTTCCGAGCGGTGGGAGTTCAGTGGCCGTCTCATGAGCAGTTGTAGTTGCCGGCTGCTCCTATTGATTCCGGGACTCTGAATGCGATGCAAGAGTGGATCGGTGGTGAGCCCGAGGAGCATGGGCTGGGTTATAGTCTTCCAGGAGGGCGTCCAGCACGAGGTGCTACTATGGAGAGGCCAAGGCGGGATGAGGTTGGTTCTTCTAGAGCTCAGGAGGGTGCTGGGATGGCTGATGCCCAGTATAGGAGGCTGTCACGAAGGATGGATGCTATATACGAGACGTAGAGCAGGTTTGCTCAGGAGCTCACCCTTGCGCTAGGGACCACTTTTCGAGGCCTTGGAGCTGACATCCAGTGGCCAGTTTTTGGTGAGGACTCTGCATATCCACCTCCTGATATACCACCCACTGAGGGTGATGATGATGATGATCTCTCCGAGTAGGTATACCCTGTGTTCCTTGCTACTACCTTCACTGGGGACAGTGAAGATTTCAAGTTTGGGGGTGGTAGTTAAGGAATATTTTGTGAGTGTGCCATATAGTTGCATATTCATGATAGTTTAGTTCATATAATTGCATAATTTTTGCCATATAGGTTTTTTTATATAGCTTTATTTGTTTATCATGTCATGTAGTTCATGCATATGCCATGATCCCTTTTGCGCTGATTTACCAATTGATTTGTGATGTCGATGCGAGTGTAGTTATGGCGGTAAAGTGAGGTTGAGTCGTGTAGGTTGATATGCATGCTAGAAACACTTGTATTTTCACTAAGTCTTAGAGAATGCTTAAGGACTAGGTGGTTGTTATGGTCTGATGGTTTTCGAGGTTAATCTATTTATTATGCTTAGAATTTTATAATAGGTTCTTAGTGATAAAGGCATGAAAAGAAAAAAATTGAGTAAAAAAATGGAATTCGTTGCTAATTGTGGCTAGACGTCAAATGGCTAGTAGCCGGCTCGTATGTTTATGCGAATAGTCTAGGGTTGAGCAAGATGGAGCGAAACGCACTTGCTCAGAAATATTAAGAAAAAAACAAAGAGAAAAGAAAAAAAAAGAAAAAAAATAAAGATAAAGAGTTAATGCATAATTGATCACGAGTGGGCTCTTTGGTATTCGAGTTATTAAGTTCTTATGGGACTTTGTGCCTAGTGACCTAAGGCTTTTATAGTCTGGGATCCGCTAACCTAACGCTCGCTACATGGATGCCATTGTATAAGACTTTTGTGGACCTCACTAATTGTACGGTCAAATAAGCATTATTGTTATAAATAAAAAGCATGATTCCGTAATAAGCTCCAGGATTCTTGAAGTGTCATAAGTCACTTTGTGCCTAGAATTTTTATTCTTTGTATAATCATGTGATTTCCATGATGATAGTTGAGTCATGATAATTGATCTAGTTCCGAAGCATATCTGTTAAGCATCTGCACACACCACGTTTCTGGCTGTATGTTAGTTTGCATGATTTGATTGATCTTTGGTTGCCTAATTGCATTTGTTGAGATGTTGTAAGTTGGTTGGTTTGGTCGTAGTAAGGGGGATCGCTTTATTTCATATAGATTACATTCATGCATGTTTTTATTTTGTTTTTGAGTCTGTGACGCTTGTGGACAAGCATCGATTTAAGTTTGGGGGTGTGATAAGTGGCATTTTATACCACTTAGAACGTCTTATAATAGCTTAAATTGGTGTCTTGAAATCAAGTATTTTGTGTATTTGATGCGTTTTTCTAGTGTTTGTGCATTTCAGGGTATTAGTTGCATTTTGGGGGAGAATTCATCAAAAATAAGCCTTGGCATGTGTCTAGCATTGCAAGAGGGAAGAGAGGAGCAGATTACAGTGAAGAAACGGAGCAAAAACAGACCATTTTCCAGTAGGGGTTGAGCGCCCGCTCAGCTATGCTGAGCGGCCGCGTAGGAAGCTGAGCGCCCGCTTAGCTATACTGAGCGGCCACGCAGGGACGGAAAATCAGATTTATTATTTTAGACTTCTATTTCTGTTTGGCTTCCAACTTCTGAGTAATCTGGGTTTTATGAGACTCCTATATAAGTAGATTTCAGAGATGTTTCACGTGTGTTGGATCGTTGTATTAATCAAGGAGCGAAGGAGATAAGGAAGAAGACCGTTTTAGCACACCGCAACGAAGAGGAAGCATATTTTCTTGTGATTCTTTATTTCGTTGTAACGTTGGATGCTAGTTTTCTTTGCTTTCAACCTATTTCCTCTTGTGACGTACTCTGGTTTAATATAATTAGTTTAGTTATTATTCTTTTGTGTTTATTTATCATGTTTTCATATGAACCCATGATGACGATGAGTGCTAACATGGGCTAATCGTGATCATGGGGTCGTAACGGATTTACTATGTACTTCTTTAGTTAGTTGTTTAATACCTTGGTGTGTGATGATTGTATGATATCTAGTATTGGTTCTGCGTATTCGTCTTATGTGCGTCGCGAACATATAAGATAGGGTGTTAATCTCTTGTGAAGCGACGGTGGATCTCGAGATTTAGAACTTGCCATGCTAGCATAGGTTCATGTACGAGTCTGCATGATTAGTGGGTAACTCTAACCGTTTTATTCGCCCTGTGTAATCAAAAGTAATAACTTGTTCTTAAATCATTATGTTGTCAATTTCTGTAGACATATAGGGACTCAACATAATTGATGCCTATTCAACTTCTATCTTAATTGTGGATATTTGGTAGAATGGTATTAGTACAATGAAAGTTGGCTTTTATCAGTTTCGTGTTATTCGATTAATATCATCACTGTTGCATGCTAAGGGTAATAACAATGATTACTGAAGGAAGTAGTAATGAAGTTGTGATCTCATGAGTGTTTTAATATTGTTAATTCTAAGTGTTAATTAAGTGCTTAATTCTAGTAGTTAATTATAGTTCATAATTAGTTAATCAAATCTAAGTGTTATTGTCTTAACATTGAGAAGTAATCATACATTGGTGAATGAGTTTAATTGAACAAAGTTAGTCTGAGTCTCTATGGGAACGAACTAGAAAGTATTCTATATTACTTGCGAACGCGTATACTTGTGTGAATATTAGCGCGTATTTTCGCCCTAACAATTTGTTATACGGTTCGCTTAACTTTCGTTCTCGTTTATCGTTTGGGGGATCATACCCGGGATCTTATTACTTGGGTTCCCTTAACCTTTCTTAATACATTATATTACTTTTATGATCCTCTCTTATAATCCTTGAATTTAAATCCTTTTAATCATGTTACCTTATACTTAATTCTTTCGGTATCTGGTGGATTTTCGGGAAAAATTAAAGTGTTCGGATTTGGATTCTGACGATCTTTACATACACTTATATACCACATAGAGTACTAATAATATCTCAGAAGATCAATAAAAGAACCCCTATATAGTGTGACGTGAAAAGTTTTCTTATTCAGCATAATCAGCAAAACACTATTCATAAGGGTTTCAAAAATTCCAAAAATTGGGGTTATTACAGTCTCCCCTCCTTAAAAGGATTCCGTCCTGGAATCAGATAGAAAATGAATAGGGATACTCTCTTAGCATTGCACTTTCTAACTCTCACGTAATTTTCCCACATTATGGTTCTACCATCAAACTCTGACTAGTTTGATAACCCTTCTCCTAAGCACTTGTCCATTTTTTATCTATAACCCTTCATGGTTGCTCTATGTAGGTTACGTCTGGTTGCTTGTCTATGCGCTCATATGCCCCTATTTGTCTGGCATCCGAATTACACTTCCTTAACATTGATACGTGGAACACGTTATGAACTTGCTACATGTTCGGGGGTAGGGCTAGCTCATATGCTAACTTCCCAATACGTCTTAATACCTCAAAGGGTCCAACAATTCGTAGGCTTAGCTTTCCTTTCTTTTTGAACCTCATCCATCCTTTCCAAGGGAATACCTATAACATCACTAGGTCCCCTACTTCCTACTCTTTGTCATTTCGTGCCAAATCAACATACTTCGTGTGTCCATCTTGGGCTACTACCAGCCGTCCTCTGATTAGATCTATTCTATCCTTGGTCCTTTGGACTACTGCGGGTCCGAGCATCTTGCGCTCTACAACTTCATCCTAACATAAGGGAGATCGACATTGTCTTCCCTCAAGGATTTCATAAGGCGATATCTCGATGCCTGACATACGATCTATTGTCGTGAGAAAACTCAATCCGCGTTAAGTGACCATTTCAAATTCTTTCAAGTCTATTGCACAGACTCTCATCATAGCTTCTAGCATTATAGCTTTTGCTTCTCAATACCCATTCTTTTCCAGTTCGTAGTCATTACTATCCTCCGTACATAATACTATACTGGTTACACTTTTGCTCGTTAACGTTCTATAACCTTTTAATAACCACGTCAACCTTAGTATCACGAACGTGTTTCCATTCCGATTACCACCATAACTTCACTACTCCTTTTTCAACTGTTTCTATTTTCCAAAGTTTGATCAATCATATAGAAGTAAAAGAATTTATTGAGAGATCACTATAATCATGAACACTTGTTATATCGTATAGTTAGTACAGAAGGTGGCCAGCCTTTAGTACTTGACAAGCAATTAAACAACATGTGGTATCCTACTAGGCTGCTATCACACAGATAGATAGTCATTCGGCAATACCTCCCCTTCTGGGAGGGTTGTTCTTCTCAGCTTACATGTAATGAAAAGAAGAGAAAAGAACGAACTGAAGAGAATTATATATATATAAAATATACTGCCACAAAATATCTGGCTTGGAATCTACCTCTGAACTATAGAGGTTTATCATAGGAGAACAAAACATATACGTATCTATATCAACATCTAGTATTATCGCATCGCATTTCACATGCTTAATATTTTTGCTATTCCGTCCATCAATCTATGGACCCATGCTCTTCCTCGAGCTTATACACAATCACCATTGAAACTCCCTCGACATCGAAAATCGAATATGGGATCTCATTCTAGAAATCATCATTACTAGAATTCTATGCTTGCACCGCAACCTTCCTCATATAGTAATATGACTCTCTATTGATAAGAAGGAATAAGTATTCAATAGGCAGATAATCTACTTAATTAGTCTATCAATGATAACTTATACACCACCACGACCCGATTAGTGGTACTCACTCTCAACATCCACTCCAATACAACTCTCACGGTTGTAGGTAATCGGCTCATTACTCGCAGAATGATTCCTGCATTACTATGGCTCACCGTTGACCTACTGTAATTATTCGTTTTCCATGAAGTTTTAATAGCTAACCATACGGAGTCCATTCATATCATATCGAATTCTTCTAAGGAGGTAACATGATCATCGTTCATGATTCATAAAGAATACTCCTGATCCTGACGTACATTCATGACGTGAAGCATATAAAATTGCAGAAGAGTTTCAATAACAGCAATCGATAGCAGGTTAATACCATTCTTAGCCATATGTCTTTATTGGGAGACATGCTTCTCAAAGGTTCATTTAGTCATTTCATAACATGGTCCTGGCTTATCTCAAGATAGATAGCCCGCTCATGGAGATTACACGAATTAAACCTTTACCAAACTACTATTACGGTTGGATATTGCACAGTAATCAGAAGGAATGTCAATCTTCCAAACCATAATATAACCTTCGCGGATTTAACCATCATCACTGTATTCCTCTGGCACGAGCGCCTATAATTGCTCTCTTGCACTTAGAGTGTCGGCCACCTCATTGTCCTTTCCTGGTAGTAATAGTTCCTTATAATCAACGTCTTTTGAACGATCTCCAACTAAATTTTCTACCTCATTTCCAACCACTGCTTGTGTGAAAATGCTCTTCCTTAACCTCTGGTGAGAAAAAAAAATATCACCATTTTTCCATAAGTTATTGCCTCGGTCTTTAGAGGTTAACATTGTCACGACTGACTCTCGATCATACTTAGGACATCTTTTATCTTAGGTCCTAATTGCCCTGAACAATTTCGACCTTTACTGGTTCGATCCATACTTTCTCGTGGTTTAACACGTGCCCCACTTGGCATTATTATAATCACGTCACAATTCCTTTATCAAAATTTCTATTCTTGAGAACTTTGAATATTACCTTTCTCCTTGTAAAACCTCTAAGGTTATCCTTGAATCGTTCCTCCTGTATTCCCTAGATATAGGGCATATCAAAATACCATTTATTAATACTAGAACCATTGTTTAAGTACTTCTGAAAAATTTCTCTACTGATCTTTAAAGGTTGTTGTTACCTTAGTCCTTCGTTCCATACTACCCAAACTCATAATGTCCCTATTAAGGGTGAAATGCCATCCTTTATGCATTCCCCTAGGATTCATCTCAAGTTATTGAGGTTCTATCCTTAATTCCACCTTTAAAAAGGTACTTACATCCTTCCATGGATAAATAAAGTCATATATCCCTGATAAGGGTATCTTATTCAATCATTTCCACCTCGATAGTCTATACCAAATTTCACAATAGCATCCTTATTCAAGTTGAGGTCAATCCATATGGCCTCCAAAAGATAAAAATGGTTATCCACTTTTCTTTCCTGATTTGGTAATGATCACATGGATGTTCTGTAAGATATTGGTCGTGTTCAACTTGAACTTCTTCTTAATAAATCCTTATTTATTTTTTGTTGTTTATCTCAACAGTCATCTCAATGTTGGGATATCTTTCATACCTGGCGTCTCCCTTTCTGGGTATCATGTCACAGGTCTTACATACACTTCACATTCTTGAAGGTCACTTCCTTCATCCAATTTCCTAATTTCTTACTTTCTCGTCTCCTCAGTCTATCCGCGTCTCATTATTTATCCTTCGAACTATCTCAAGGTTTCCTCGAATCCGCCCAACTTAAAGGGGATAAAATATATGTATCTCTTATGCCTTCAACCGTCAACTTTAACTCATGGTGAATCACCCTCATCCTGATGATCATATACTTTTCTATTTCTATTACTATGAGTCTTTTGGGTTTCCTCATACCCAACTCCCTTATCATTCCTCAAACTCTATTGCCTTTATATTCCTTTCCACTTCAGTTTCTTTTTATTTACCTCTCTCTATAATCATTTCACGAACCCACTAATCATTGACTTCAAACCTCACGTCGTTCTGGGATTCTTGTCCTCCAGACGAATCTTGACAACTTTTACAATCTTAGATTCATAATTTATCATACTCGTTCGCCTTTGTTCTGGCTCTAAAGCTTTTACACTATCTCCATAACCTTGGGAATTACTTTCCCGAAAACAATTGACTGAACTTTAATCAGTTTATCATAACCTCTGGCTCCGTGCCTTTCTTGGCCTTTCACCAGCGGGTGGCCTCTCTCTTAGGAGGGTAAGTGACAAAAATAGTCTTTTGTGCTTCATCAATCATTTGGAATCTCAAATGATTCCTATATTTCCTTTAGCCAGGCTCTTGCCTCGACTGGGTCAACCTGTTCCTTGGAACTCTGAGAGCTTAGCGACTTAAAGGTCATGAAAAAATTTCACACCACATTGTTTCCTCAAGGTGGTGGTTAGGGGTAAAAGTATAAGTTTTGTTTTAGGCAGGTTCATGGATTGCCCAATAGGAGTACCATCCTGGTTCTTCCTATCTTGCTCGACTTCTGTTTTCTCAGTCTAAATATTTCTTCCTACTCCCCATAATTGGGGTCATCTTTTAATTTAAAATCCTCATTTTCCATTTCATTATATTCTGGGTTCCTTATATCTTAATTGCGACCTCCCTGATTATCACATTCAAGGTTTGCCCCTAATCTTATTCCTCGTGGGGGCATAATGCTTGGAAAAATTTTGAGAATCTCTGGATATTTGTCTTACTTACTTTGCTTAAATCTTTCCCTCGTTCAGTCCTTGCATGATTACAAATTATGAATTCTCAAGTTCTATAAACTTCATGACAATCTCTTAAGTGCTGATAGTGCAACTATCAATATGAACTTATCACAAACAAACTGATCTGTACTGAAAGGAACAAATATATACATAACCATTTGTTCGAGGGTACAACAACTGAACATATGAAAGAGAATTACATCATTTGGTCTGATCACTTCTATCCCAAAAGTACTACCACAGATAATCATCTAGTCATTAAATACTAATCATTCATAACTTAGGCTAATCCTCCAAAAACGGTGCTGCATGAAATCCTTGTCAGATTGCTCAGACTCTGCACACTATTATGGATCAAGAAATGCTGGCACGCACGACATCCCTAACCTGCTCCATTAAAGCGGTGATGAGGTCTAAGATAGTTGCAAGTAGAGCTGGATCAATCTAACCCTCAAGATGGCCTCTAGCTGTAACACGGGTGGTAGCCTGAATCCTTTCCATGCTATAAGCTAATCCTGCCGGAAGTACCCCGCTCTCAATCCTCGGTGCAGTAAGTCGATCCAACATATCACTCCTAACATTACGGGCCTCAGACAGGCCACCCAAAGTCATATAATAATCCGCGATAAGAGAAGCCTGAGTGGTAGCATCTAACAGTCCATGGGGTGCAGGTGGTGCAGACCCAGGAGATCCAAATGGATAACCTAGCACGGTATCAGGTGACAATGGTGCAGGAGATAAAGGTGGCATTTCCTCAGTAGGTGCTGGGCTCTGTACAGGGGAGGCAACAGGAATTGGTGGAACCTCATGGATGTCTACAGGAACCTCTGGAAGAGGGTCCGATACTGGTATAACCGGTGCCGTGGAAGGCCCCACTTCTTCTGCCCTCATTATCCTCTGTGCCCTTGGTAACTCTAGATCCTCTAGTGCCACCCTCGCGGCCATTCTAGCTCTGGTAGTCGCCCTGACTACGGTCATCAATTCCTCAGCAGTTCTCTCTTTATTCTCGTCAGGACCCTCCACGAGATCCTCCTCAGCAACAATCCCTTCTGGGATAACATCCTCAACTGCAACATTCCCAACATGAATCTCATCCGGTCCCTCGCTAGGGTACTCTATCGAATTCACAATTTGATCTCCAACATGTAATAAAACATCCTCTTGCTGATGCTCCTGAACCTCAGGGTTCGGTTCCCCACTGCCCTATATGATAACGAACTATGTTACTACCACGATATTTATAAGGGTTCCCATAAGGGTTTTAACTGTCAGTACTACATTAGGTAGCCCGACTATGAACTTGGCAAGAGTCCTTATTATCTTAGTGAACTTATTATTTTAACGTCACATCATCTCTGAGGTTTATAACGCTTGGCTCTGATATCATTTCTGTAACACCCTCAAATCCAGGGTCGGGGATTCGAGTTGTCACGAGTTCCATTTCCCTTAATAATACTTAATCTTAACAATCAACCAACTACTGCATACTGTGACCCCACAATATACACACACACACCACAAGTTATAGTCTCAGAGATGAATACCAAAAATAACACAAGTCATTTTATTCCACAATTATAAGTCATTACACCTCAAAAGGGTTTCTGAATAAATTTACATATTCCTTGCCATTATTATAATTCATAATATACATAAGTCTGGTACATCAATAGTTGAAAGCCTAGCCTATTGGTAGTTCCTACCTCAGCTACAACAGCATCAACGCCTACAAGAAACTGCGGAACGTTTCCTATCCGCTCACGAATTGAGAGCTTGGTCATGTTCATCTTGTCTATCTGTTGTTGTGTGATGAAAGAAGAAAGTAAGGGTGAGCAACAAGCCCACCGAAATAATATGTACAATGATTAACAATATATGAGCATTCTCATAGTACTCATGAAAGTCTTTGTCAAGCAAACAAGAACCAAGTTTGATATCTTAACGCGACCAAGTCGCAAAATATTCAGTATATATGTATATATACTTTTCAAAATCTTGGAAGTCCTCTTCCATGCATAATACACACAGAGTTCCAGTGTATAATTGTATAAAAATATTGTTGCAATGTGATTTCATATATCTACCCTTGTCTCAACATTTTTCTGAAAATCTTTGTCATGCATAAGATAATCATTTACTAGGTATAAGTTGAAAAGATGAAGTTACAAGATACTCCAATATACTTATATCTTTTCCGAATATTACTTGAACTACCACCGTTCAAGTTATAATTAGTTTCAAGAGGTCATCACACAAATGAGACTACAAGATAAGATTTGAATAGATTCAATCTTTGAAATATCATTTGAAAGAAATGAAGTTACGAGATACTTCATTAAGTCCCGACATATATATATACACCTATATATATATATATCTCATACTTTCCTTGTAAACCTCTGTTATGAAAAGTATAAACAGAGTTATAATATCCAATGAATTTGGAAAGAAGAAAACTTTGGCATAAACCTGATATCTTGCTGATCAGGCAAAGATACAAATAAGTAACCTTTTCTACTAGTATATGGAAGAATTCCCCACTGGTCATCACCCTGGCCGCATTAGGACCTATGCTGGACTGCCACTCAGCCACTTACGCATTGATGGACTCCCACTGAGCCACTTACACTTTCATGGACGCCCACTGAGCCCATGTTGCTTATGCCGACTCAAATAGATGAACTTACTTCCCGATTGATGGGCAAGTAATCAAGATGTTTTCTCAAAACAGCAACCTCGTTGCGAATATAAAATACACCACAGAGCCGGATCCCTCAGGTTTTGAGCGAGTATTTAAATCCCCTTTGAAAGGAAGATCTTAAATATAAAAATGAGTTTTGGGCTCCGCTCTAACTTTTTAAAAATCATTTTGAAGACTCAAAAACATTTTTAAGAATGTTTGGAGTAATGCTGATTTAATGAAATAAATCAGTCCTGATATATTAGAAAATATCTGAATATTATTATTTAAATAATATTCCCATAAGGATATCTTTATAAAAATAATTTGAAGTACAAGTTTTAAAACTCATACTTGAAATGACTAATAAATAACCAAAGATATACTTATACGAAAGTACGATCTTTATTTGAATAATTGAATATAAGTTTGATTATCAAAACATCATTCTTTAATAAAATAAAGAATATTATTTAATAAAATAAGCGGAGCCATAAGTCCTCGAATGAATATTCAAAACAATATTCATTAAATAAAATAAACGGAGTCATAAGTCCTCGGGTGAATATTCAAAATAATATTCATTAAATAAAATAGAGTTATCGAATAAATCTTATTCGATTAATAGTTTTGAAAACCACATATATATATATATATATTATACTCGGGAACATCGACTCCCGGTTTAGAAATATGTTCACCTTTGGGTCCCCTATACTAAGGGTATACACAACTACTACTTATCTCTAGCATAGGTATTATGCAACTTATAAGCAATTGAATTGATAATAGAATATCAAGATTATTAAACAGACATGCATATATACCATATCAGCATGCCACAATATATCACAAGATTTGCTAATAACAATCATGCACTTATCACAAGATAATGCATATACATATATACATCACAACAACAGTATAACAGGTAGAAAACTTGCCTGAGTGCTCCGGGGTAGACTTAAGCTTAGAGTGGGTCCAGTAACCTATGAACAACAACATAAGCCGGAATTAAACCATGGTCGCTTAAAAAACTAGACTTTATCCACTTAGACCCTAACGTTCGCTTATACGCTTAACGATTTGCGTTAATCGTTCGCACACCCTCGGCTCCACTAATTTTAATAAATTAATCATTAAGAATTTTAAGGCGATTCTTTCGCGAGTACCTTACCAGCTGCCTAGTCCACTTAACATAATTGTTTCATACCCCAATTAGTCATTTAAGGTCCTTAACCAAGGTTTCAAAGTAAGGCGAGGGGTAATGGTTCGGTCGCGAAACGCCGTTACTTAAAATGGTCGTTTCTCCTAAACCGTACATCGGATTCAAGCGTAACACATATCAAAACGAAGCTTGTAACATGAACTATCTAATCATGGCAATGGTCAAAACCTAACAGTGAGTTCACGGGTCCTGATGTTATGAACAAAAACAGTCTAGGGTAATCGGACATTACGACGGCTATATTTACGCGATTACCAAATTTGTACAACTCCAAATCAATCCACAATCAACCCACAATCATTGTTACAACCAAACTTCATCCATACACTACTACAACAGCCCCAATATCTCAAGGTTTCCACTTTATACTACTTCTCAATCATGAACTAAAAGTTTACTTAAGTTCATTAACTAATTACCAAGATTTACCATTCCAAAAACATCGCAAAACCAACCAATCTCTAAATACACAATAACCATGCCTCTCATGAACCATACCAAACATACTAACTCTAATTATACAAAAGTAGGTCTAGGATATGAGATTATACCTTCCTTGGTGAGTAAAAGTAACTAGGGAGCTTGGAATCACCCTTGAAAATCCTTACCAAAGCTATATCTAAACAAAAACACAAGATCAAAATTTCAAGTTCTTGAAAAACACTATTCACCAAGAACTTTGATGAATTTATTAGCTATGATAATCATGGAATCTTGAGCTTAAACTTATGGCTCATCTAAGTTATGAATTATAGAAGCTAAAGAAACAAACCTCTTGAATTATGAAGGTGTGTAGCTTAAGTTTTAAAAAAATTTCCCTTGCTTTCCATGGAAAAGCCGAGAGCTTTCTGAAGAAAAAAGGAAGTCAAGTTGTGTTTTTGTGATTTGTTTTGCTTGCCTTGGTTGGTTGCTTTGTTTTGATTAATTACTTTTAACCATGGTGAATTTTGTGTGGTTTAGAATCAACCAACACTTCCTTCCCTTTTTGTCATGCTCATGTCATCCTCTTATGTCATCATCCCACACTTGTCCTCTTCTTGTTGGTGAGATGACATCACCCTCCATTAACTCTTTGATTAACTCCTAATCACTTGGCTAATGACCGCTGATCTGTTATACAGTTCGCTTAACTTTCGTTCTCGTTTATCGTTTGAGGGATCATACCCGGGATCTTATTACTTGGGTTCCCTTAACCTTTCTCAATACATTATATTCCTTTTATGATCCTCTCTTATAATCCTTGAATTTAAATCCTTTTAATCATGTTACCTTATACTCAATTCTTTCGGTATCTGGTGGATTTTCGGGAAAAATCAAAGTGTTCGGATTTGGATTCTGACGATCTTTACATACAATTATATACCACATAGAGTACTAATAATATCTCAGAAGATCAATAAAAGAACCCCTACATAGTGTGGCATGAAAAGTTTTCTTATTCAGCATAATCAGCAAAACACTATTCATAAGGGTTTCAAAAATTCCAAAAATTAGGGTTATTACATGAGTTCTTTGAGCCGATGGTTCCTTTACCAGTTGAGCATCAGTTTATACCGGGGATTGAGCCAGAGTTACCACCACCACCAGTGTTACCTCCTATACCAGTGCATGCCCCAGAGCCGGACACAGTTCAGATGATTCCAGTCGAGGGGATGGGAGAGCATGATGTGGATCTACAGTTAGGATTACCACAGCAGGGTGCAGGTATACCGAGGGTTCCTTCACAGGAGTCAGTAGGTCAGGTTGCACAGCCGTATATGGTGACATACCATGAGTACAGGGTTATGAGGGATGATGTGGAGTATTGGAGAGCACAGTGCCGAGAGATTATGCATTTGTTTGACCAGAGGGACAGAGGACTGTTAGCAGCCCTACAGCCGGATTACTTTATGAGACAGGGGTTACAGTCAGTTTTGATGAGTGCCACTTGGGAGCTCGATGATTTGACCCATGAAGGACCACCTTCTTTTGTAGAGTTCTACAGGATATTCCGCTTGGCACAGACTGTGGTCCAGGCACTTAGGGAGGAGCTTAGGCGCATTCCGCCTGGGTTTTGAGTTAGTGAATCCAGAGTACCGATGTATATAGAGGCAGCATAGTATAACATAGTGAGTAATGTGTATGTGTGTATTAGTAGCTTAACCTGTAGTAGTAGTTTGACCTGTAGTAGTAGTTTGACATGTAATGGTTGTGTGACTTGTAGCCACGGTGATTACCAGCAGAGCGAGACTTTTTGTATCAAGCATTTAAACCTGAGGCTGGTGTCATATATATAAAATGAACCTTTTCAAATTTCTTTATTTAAATTTCAGTCTTTACAATTTTACAGCATTTACTTTCACTTTCAGAAAGAAAAAAAAAAGAAAAAGAAAAAGAAAAGAACAAACATTTTATTTAACTGCTTACATTTCCTGTTTTTATATTCAACAACTGTTTTCTTTACTTAAATCATGTTGTTAATACACGATAAATTATTTTCTTATCTACTGTCAATTATTTATTAAACTGTTAAAGAAACATCACTTGTTTTATTATCAAAAGATGGCACCAAAAAGAAAGACTAGGACTGAGACTTCTAACAACAACTCTAAAGAACGGACTAATGAGACCATGAACCAAATATTCCATCTGATGCAACAACAGATGGTAATGATGTAGCAATAGATACAGCATCAGCAGCAACAGATTCAACAACAAATGTTACAGCAGCCATCTCGTCCTGAGCCTCAGATACCACCAGCATTACCTATTGTTACTTTCAAGCAGTTTCATTCAGTTAAACCTCCAGAATTTGAGGGGTCTACTGATCCTATTAAGGCTACCACCTGGTTGAAAGAAATAGAGAAAGCGTTTGCGCTAGTGAAGATAGGTGAGGACCAGAAGACTGACTTTGCTAGTTATTTGTTGAACGGAGAAGCAAATTATTGGCGGGAGTCTAAAAAGGCTTTAGAGGGTGAAGATGTTATTGCATGGGATAGGTTTAAAGAATTGTTCTTAGAAAAGCATTTTCCTCGCTACATGAAAAACCAAATGCAGATTAAGTTTTTAGAACTGAAGCAAGGAAATATGTCAGTAGCAGAGTATGAGGCCAAATTTACTGAGTTGGCTAGGTTTGTCCCAGAACAGGTTGATACTGAAGAGAAGCTAGTTCAAAGGTTTCAAGAAGGATTACGACCATGGATTCGTGGCCAAGTTGCAATTTTTGAATTGACCACTTATACAGTCGTAATCCAGAAAGCTTTGATTATTGAAGGAGAAAGTGAAAGATCTCAACAAGATAAAGGACAGGAAAGTTTCCAAGACCACTCCAGCAGAAAGCCGGGACTTCAAGCCCGGACAAATTTGAATTTCAAAAAGATAGGACAAGGTACCCAGAAAACAGGTAATCGTCTCCAAGCCCCCAGTCAGCAGGGAATGGTCAGAGTTCCAGTGCCGTACTGTAAGATATGTAATCGAAAATATACCGGCGTATGTATCAAAAGGGATGTGACATGTTACCGATGTAAGCAGAAAGGGCATTATTCTAATGAATGTTCGGTGGGAAAAACAGCGGAAATTACTTGCTACTGATGTAAGCAGAAAGGGCATTATTCTAACGACAAAAATTGCAAAGGACCAGCCATGGCAGCCAGTATTCCAAGAGTGTTGGCATTACCTCCGCTGCCGCCTAAGTAACCTAGAGCAAGAACCTTCAACATGACAATGAAAGAAGCAGTACAGAGTCCGAGTGTAATCGCGGGTACGCTTTTGGTGAATTCCGTAAGTTCAAAAGTGTTAATTGATTCTGGAGCTACTCGTTCATTTATTTCTGAAGAATTCCTTGATAAATTGCATTGCGAAATCGAATGGTTGGGCGAGACGTTAATTATAAAATTAGCAAATGACGACCAAGTTCCAGTAGATCGATTATGTCCTGCGTGTGATGTTAAAATAGTCGGACATCATTTTTTTGTAGACTTGATTCCTTTTAAGCTAGGAGAGTTTGATGTCATTTTGGGGATGGATTGGTTAGCATGTCATAATGCTCAGATAGATTGCGCAAATAAGAAAGTCAAATTGCGAACTGCGGAAAATGCAATGGTAATGTTCAAGGGCGAAAAGCATCGAAAGAAATTTCTGACAGTGATGCAGACCAAACGATTGCTTCGACAAGGATGTGAGATGTACATAGCTTACGTGTCAGATACTGAGAAAGGAAGTCCCAAAATAGAAGACATTCCAGTTGTATGTGAGTTTCCGGACATCTTTCCAGACGAACTTCAAGGGTTACCACCAGATTGAGAAATTGAGTTCACGATTGATTTAACACCAGGTACAGAACCAGTTTCGAAAGCTCCATACCAAATGGCTCCAGTCGAGATGAAGGAATTGTCAACGCAATTGCAAGATCTTTTGGACCGAGGCATCATACGACCCAGTGTATCCCCATGGGGTGCACCACTATTGTTCGTGAAGAAGAAAGATGGTAGTATGCGATTATGCATCGACTATCAGGAATTGAATAAACTCACTATCAAGAACAAGTATCATTTACCGAGAATCGACGATTTGTTCGATCAGCTAAAAGGAGCTGCATGGTTTTCGAAGATAGATTTGCAATCAGGCTATCATCAATTGAAGACTAAAGGTGAAGATATTCCCAAAACTGCGTTTCGTACGAGATATCGACATTACGAGTTTCTTGTAATGGCATTCGGTTTGACTAACGCGCCACCAGCATTCATGGATCTGATGAACAGAGTATTCAAGAAATACTTGGATAAATTTGTGATCGTATTTATTGATGACATCTTGATTTACTCAAAGACGGAAGAAGAGCATGCTGAGCACTTGAGGATAGCTTTAGAAATTTTGAGGAAAGAACAACTGTACATAAAAGTCTGAAGTATATCTTTACGCAAAAGGAACTAAACATGAGACAGCATCGATGGCTGGAATTAATAAAGGATTACGATGTTACGATCAGTTATCATCCAGGGAAAGCAAATGTTGTAGCAAATGCGCTGAGTAGAAAAGAAAATTTTAATTTGTTAACTTCATGCGAGGAATTAGCCAAGGAGTTTGATAGGTTAGAAATCGAAATTCGTGTACCCAATGAATCTACACAAGCTATCTACGCTATCACTTTTCAACCCGAGTTGTTAGAGAAGATTCGCCGCTGTCAAGAAGAAGTTATGAATCAGTATGACGACTTAACGGGAGAAGAAATCACAACTCAGAAGGATAATGAAGGAATTTTACGTTTCGCATCGAGAATTTGGATCCCTAACATGGCAGAACTAAATGAAGAAATATTGTGAGATGCGCAAAGTTCGAAATATTCCATTCATCCAGGAAGTACAAAAATGTATCGCGATCTGAAAGAGAACTTTTGGTGGCCGAATATGAAGAAGGAAATAGCAGAGTGGGTGAGTAAATTCTACACATGCCAGCGAGTCAAAGCAGAACATCAACGTCCGAGTGGATTATTACAACCGTTAGACATTCCAGAATGGAAATGGGAACATTTAGCGATGGATTTTGTGGTAGGACTACCAAGGACTAAAGCCATTCATGATGCGATATGGGTGATTGTTGACAGACTCACGAAGTCGACACATTTTCTACCGATTAACGAAAGATTTTCACTCGACAAGCTAGTGCATATGTATCTCAAGGAAATTATGATGCGATATGGAGTTCCAATATCTATCGTGTCTGATCGAGATCCTCGTTTTAACTCAAGATTTTGGAGACAATTTCAAGAACGTCTTGGAACTAAATTAAACATGAGTACCTTTTATCATCCGCAAACCGATGGGCAAAGTGAAAGAACTATCCAAACGATTGAAGACATGTAACGAGTTTGTGCGATTGATTTTGAAGGCAGTTGGGATGAGCATTTACCTTTAGTGGAATTTTCTTATAATAACAGCTATCACGCCAGCATTGGAATGCCACCGTACGAAGCATTATATGGAAGAAAGTGCAGATCACCAGTACATTGGGATGAAGTTGGAGAACGCACGATTTTGGGTCCAGAATTAATCCAACAAACTAAAGAAAAGATTGAACTTATCCGAAGACGATTAGATGCAGCACAAAACAGGCAACGCAAATATGCAGATCAAGCACGGAAAGACATGAAATATCAGGAAGGAGAACACGTATTACTCAAAGTATCACCATGGAAAGGATTGACCAGATTTGGCAACAAGGGTAAATTGAAACCATGATACGTCGGACCGTTTGTAATTTTGAAGAAAATGGGAAAAGTTGCGTACGAATTAGCTTTACCGCCGCATATGCAACATATTCACAATGTGTTTCACGTGTCGATGCTTAAGCGATATAATCCTGATTCTAAGCATATAATCGAGTATGAACCAATAGATATCCAGCCTGATTTGTCTTTTGTAGAACAGCTGGTAAGAATTTTAGATCGGCGAGAGAAAGTGTTGAGAAATAAGTCTGTATTTTTAGTGCGAGTGTTGTGGAGAAATCCTATGGTTGAAGAATCAACCTGGGAACTTGAGAGTGAGATGTTAGAGAAATATCCTCATTTGTTTACATAGTAAGATTCTGAGGACAGAATCCTATTAAGGGGGGAAGGATGTAACATCTGGGAAATCTACGTTTGTATTATATCATATTTATAATAAATAATGTGTGTTAATGTGTCACTTATGTGTAATTATCTGTCAAACCCTAATTGTTACGTGTTACGTGCATTCCGTGTCATTTCTGTATTTTTAAGATATTTTTCAGATATTTTATTTTGCATTCATCGCTTTCATTTCAAACGTTTTACGACCCGAACCATGATCTTAAGGCCAGTATTTCAAATAAAATAATGGGCCTTATTTTTCATCAAACGGCTTTTACCATCGCATTATTCTGAACATCCATACATTTTATAAATTTTCTCGTTTTACGAAAAATGACTTTTTCGGGCCTCATTGGGTGTTAAAAACCCCACAAAAATCTCATTTTTATTTTTATAAAATTATAGGACTTTCATTTATATTATTTCTTTGCATTTTTGCAATATTCACAATTTTTGGGAAATTTTGACATATATATTGTATATATAAAATATTTATAAATTAAATTTTAATACTAAAAAATTATAAAAATTAGGGCCAAATATTTTTATTAGATGTATGATTAGCCCCTTAATTTTATTTAGGAGTATTATTTTTCACACTATAAATAGCCTAATTGTTATTTAATTATAATTAATAAATCATTAAAAATTCAGAAAAATACAGGGTCGGGAAGAACTTGAATCGGGTCGAGAATCAAACTGTGATTTCCAGCTGATTTCTTCATCAAATCGTGTGATTCCAGTAACCAAATCGAAGGTTTTAATCTGTTCTTTCTGTTTTTGATATCAATTTCATGTGTTAATGCATCGTTTTTGATTTACAAATTCTAGGGTTTATGTTCGAATTAGGACTTTTTGATTTCAGGGTTATTTTGATGTTTTGATGATTGATATAGCTTTTTTAGATGACTTCCAGTTGATTCATGGTGTTTAATTGAACAAATGATGTTTGTATAGTGATTCACGATTTCTAGGGTTTATACTGAATTTTCAAATTACAACTCGATGATTTCTGTGAATCTTTGGTTCCTGAAATTTTAGGGCTTTGATTGTATGTGTTCATAGTTTTAATTTCCACTATACAACGTTGAGTTTGGTTTACAGAATCAAAAGATAGGATTTTGGCCGGAGTTGAAGTCGGTTTTGATTGAGATGAAGATTCTGAGATGTTTTAGGTATGTTGTGGCCGAAATCAGATTGGTGAAGTGATTTGGGATTGAAACCCTGTGAAAAATGAACCAAACGGTTCCGTTTTTGGCCTGAAAATGGCTCACCGGAATCTATACCGGTGGCCGGATTCTGGGCAAAATCCGGCGTGTTCTTCACGACCTGGATTTTGACCCGTATGACCCATTTAGATTACCCAATTTTGATCTGAATTGTCAGATATTCTGATTCTGACAAATGTTTCTGGATTTTTTATTTTTATTTTATTTTTATTAATTTTAAAAATCAGATTTATTTATTTTATAAATTGATTAATTAATTATTTAATTAATTGATTTATATTATAAATAATTCTGAATTATTTTTTAAAAATCAGATTGAATTATTTTCTTAATTATTTATTATTATTTATTAGTTAATAATTATTTATTAATTATTTAAAAATGATTAATTATTTTGATAATTAATCAAATAATTTTCAATAAATCCTAATAAATTCATTTTAATTCCAAAAATTATAGAAAAATCATTTTTAATTCGGATTTTTCTTAAATAATTATTTAAAAATTATTTTTGGATTTTAAAAATTAGTAATAATTATTTATAGTGAATAATAAATGGAATTATCAGTGTTTAATTGATAATAATTAGACCGTTAGTCCGATTCGAGCGAAATGAAAGCCCTTTGACTCAGAAAAATGAATTCTTTTTATTAAAAATAATATTAAAGACTAATTTCTTCTAGAAATTAGTTGACTTCGTCATTTGTTTGATCATCAGTCGAAATGAGTGCCGAGACGAGTCCGAAAAATTTCAGAAAAATGGTAAACGAGTCAGATAACGATCAGTTGAGCAATCAGCGAGTCGATTTTGGTTTTAAAAATTATTGTAACTATAAAAATGACTATGTGCTTGTGTGCATTATGTGGTTAATTGAGTCTTACTTGCTAATAAGTAATACATGAGTCAGTCATAAGCGCATGGGTAGATGTTAGGAACGGTGTGAAGTCGATTCAAGATGCAATTGAAGTACGAAATGACTAAATCAGTCTATTTCTCTAACAGAAGCTTAGCCAGCAAGGCAGGTCGAGTCGGTAATAGACTAAGGTGACATATTTGCAGTGAGTCGGGCAGAAGGCAAGTTTTTCCCCTATTCTACTTTCAGAATAGTGACATTTCTTCATATACTTATCACGTTTGCACTTTTTGTTCTTGTTCTAAATCACTAATACACACTTGTTATTCCTTTGTTCATATTTCATTTCGATTATTGATTTCTCAGTTTCTTCGGATTCTTGATTCATATTCCATTTGTGATACATTGAGATTGATATATTCTGGTCATTAGAATATATCAAAGCATACCGATTGTTCCGGTTGCTAAGCGATGGACTGGATAATGATATTTTAGGGATTGAGTGTGTCTTAATCCTGAGGACCGGGATATGACTGGTGCCTCGACATGGGCCGTAGTGCCTGGGTACCCGACTGTATCTATATATTGAGATATAGATCTGCATTATATTCTGACTTATCAGTAGAATATAGATGCCAACTTGTGTCCAGTTTAGTTCATTTGTACTCGCCAGTAATGGCCTTCTTTCTATTCTTGTGGGATTATATCTTTACAGATATACCCGGGCGACGAATTCATTTAAAATGTTTTAACACTATTTATATTTTGCGGACTTGTTGAGCAATTTTTGGCTCACCCTTTTTGTTGTTATTCACCTTATTGTTTTCAGTTAAGAAGGAATATGAAACCCATTAGGACTCGAGTGGTAAAGAAGCGGGTCAAGCCTCGGCATCCTCTCATACCCAAGGTGTTGATCCCAATCCAAGAAGAAAGCTTTGAGTTGCCCGAACAGGTGGTGTGTAGATAGTTAGTGTGTGTGTGTTTGAATAAAAGATGAACATAGTTTAAAACTGATTAGACGATGGTTTGTAATAAAAAGAGTTTGTGAGATTTTGAATTTGGGTTGTAATAAAGTAGTTAGTGGTTCTTGTTTTCATACTTCAACCTAAAAATATCCTGGATAGTGTTAAAGGGGTTTAGTTTCATTTCTTTATTAATTGCTAATTAGATTGAACAGGTTTGGTGATTAGCTAGTAACCCCCAGACTTATACCCCGGGTCTGAAGGGCATTACACCTACTCTGCGACTCATACATCGCATCCATCCTCCTGGAAAGCCTCATATACTGGACATCAGCCATCCCTGAACCATCTCCTCCCTGGGCTCGAGAAGAACCTGCCTCACCATGAGCTTGACTGGGCCTAGCCATCGTAGCACCAGCTGCTGGACGTCCTCCAGGGAGATGATATCCCAAACCATGCTCCTCGGGCTCTCCACCCGTCCACTTCTGCATCGCATTTAGCATCGATGAATCATTAAGAGCGGCCGGCATCTGCAGCTGCCCATAAGAAGGCCAGCGGACTCCAACTGCCTTACACAGCTTCATGACAATAGAGGCATACTGATGTTGTAATGCGTCCTCCCCCTCAAAAACTTCAAAATCCCTTGGTAGATGAACTTACCAAGGTCCACATAATACTCTTCATTCAAAATCCCCCACAATAACCTGGCTCACTCAACTGTAACCTCATGTGCATGCGAAGAAGGCAAAATATTAGCACAAATAAAGGCATTCCATGCACGGGCATACCTGTTTATCGTAACAGCCGGAAAAGAACGATACTCGTTAGATCCTGTCTTAAACTTCCACACCATGCCCAGCTGACAGAGAGTAGAAATAATCAAATCTGAGTCAAAATCCTTAGGGGTCTTCTCATTCCAATTCTCCTCTTGGGGCTTTTTTTGTCGCTGCCCTATAACATGGCGAATCGCCATAGGCTGATAATCAACAGTAAGCCCACGAACAACAGAATACCCATTCTTGTCGGCCTTAGAGTTCGCATACAACTCGCGAACCATACTCATCGGGACCGCCTCAGGTGACTCGCAAAAAGTCATCCAACCCTTCTCTACAATCATCGGCAATAACTCACCATCCCTCCCCGATGGCAAAAACCCCCTCTCCTTCAGAATCGACTTAGTCAGAAGCCTAGCATACTCCTCCTCAGCAGCCCTATCCACCAATCGGCGCCTCGCAGCAGTACCCCTTGAAGAATCAGCAGTCGGAATGGTGCTGCTGCTATCGACAGTTTGAGATCTCTTTGGTGCCATTGAAACTGAGAATAAGAGTTGTAGAGTTGTGGTTTGTGTGTAGGAAAGGGTTTGTAAGTTGAAAGTATATTAGAGGTATATGGAGAGGTTGAGTGTATATAAGGTAGGATTAAGGTTAGAATTAGATTAGGAGTGGGGTTGTGGCTAATTTGTAAGAAGAAAATCATGGGTAATGGGGTTTGTAGTGCTGTGGTTGTGTTTTTTGTGTTTTTCTATTTTTTTAATAAGCTGAAAACCGAATTTTTCAAAACTCAGGTCCGCAGGCGGTCGCCTGGAACCAGCAGGCAGGCGCCTGCCAGCAAGCGGCGGCCTGGAACCCGTAGGCGGGCGCCTGCAAGGTCCGTGGAAAAAATATTTTTCAGCCAGCTTTTTCTGATTTTTTTGGGTTTTTGGATAGAGTACTAAATTCTAAGGGTTCCTATTGTCTCATATCTTGGGTTGCCTTCCAAGAAGCGCTTCTTTTACGTCATTAGCTTGACGTAGAGTAGTTCGATCAAGTTGACGATAAAACGGCACTAACCACTTCACGGTTTGTGTATCCCCATAATAGTGCTTCAATCTCTGACCATTAACTTTGAATGCTTGGCCCGGATCGTTCTCAAAAATCTTCACCGCTCCATGTGGAAACACAGTTTTAACGATAAATGGTCCAGACCACTTTGATTTCAACTTTCCAGGAAAAAGTCGGAGACGAGAGTTGAATAAAAGAACTTATTACCCCGACACGAATGACTTAGGAGATAGCTTCCTGTCGTGCCACCTTTTTACTTTTTCCTTGTACATTTTGTTGTTTTCGTACGCTTGAAGTCAAAATTAATCGAGTTCATTTAACTGAAGCATTCGCTTCTTCCCAGCTGCATCTAGATCAAGGTTTAACTTCTCCAATGCCCAATAAGCCTTATGCTCAAGCTCCGCAGGTAAATGACATCCCTTACCATAGACAAGTTGAAACGGGGACATCCCAAGTGGAGTCTTGTATGTTATTCTATAAGTCCAAACAGTTTCATCGAGCTTCAAAGACCAATCTTTCCTTGACGGACAAACAACTTTCTCTAGATAGCACTTGATCTCTCTATTAGACACTTCAGCTTGACCATTACTTTACGGATGATAGGCAATAGTGATGCGATGATTTAGATTATAGCGTTGCATCATAGAAGTGAACTTACGATTGCAGAAATATGACCCTTCATCACTTATGATAACTCGTGGTGTTCCAAACCTTGTGAATATCTGCTTATGAAGAAAACTCAACACTACCTTTGCATCATTCATCGGTAGAGCCTTGACTTCTACCCATTTCGAGATATAATCGACTGCCAGCAAGATGTACTGATTATTGCAGGACGAGATAAATGGTCCCATGAAATTGATTCCCCAAACATCGAAGACCTCAACTTCAAACATCACATTTAAAGGCATCTCATCCTTTCTAGTAATATTCTCAACTCTTTGGCAACGATCACACCTTAAAAAGAACTGATGTGCATCTTTAACCAACGTGGGCCAAAAAAACCCTGCTTGAAAAATACGAGCTGCTGTCTTTTCACCACCATAAACTGTGGAATGACAGTCTCGTAATATCCCCTTTGTTTCACAGAATGGGATACATCTCCTGATAATCTGGTCAGCTCCTTGTCTAAACAAATATGATTCATCCCATATGTACCACTTCACCTCATACAGAAACTTCTTCTTTTGAGTCGCATTCATATTAGGAGGCATTATATTGCTGACAAGATAGTTCACAATGTCTGCGAACCATGGCTCTTCCTCTTGAATTGCGAAAAACTGCTCATCCGAAAAAGATTCGTTGATCAATGTCTTATCATGTGAAGTAGAATCGGGATTCTCCAATCTAGAGAGATGGTCAGCTACTTGATTTTCAGTACCTTTTCGATCCTTGATCTCCAACTCAAATTCATGTAGCAAGAGCACCCAATGAATAATTCTAGGCTTCGAATCCTTCTTTGAGACCAGATAGGGAATGACAGCGTGATCAGTGAACACCGTCTCTTTGTCCCAAGTAGATAAGATCGAAATTTTTCGAAACCAAGAACTATAGCCAAGAGCTCCTTCTCAGTAGTGGTGTAGTTCATTTGAGCTCCATTTAGCGTCTTACCAGCATAGTAGACCACATGAAAGATATTATTCTTGCGCTGCCCAAAAACTGCTCTCACTGTATAATTACTTGCATCGCACATCACCTCAAAAGGTTCTCTCCAATCAGGTGTCGTAATAACTGGTGCAATTATTAAACTCTTCTTGAAAGTCTCTAATGCTGCCAAGCATTCATCATCAAATTTGAAAGGCACATCTTTCTCGAGCAAGTTGTACAACGGCTTAGTTATCTTAGAGAAGTCCTTGATGAAACGCCGATAAAAACCCACATGACCAAGAAAACTATGAATTCCTTTAACAGAAATAGGTGGCGGAAGATTTTCAATGACCCCCACCTTGGCTTTATCCATCTCAAGGCCCTTGCTAGAGACCTTATGCCCAAGAATGATGCCTTGTTGCACCATGAAGTGACATTTTTCCCAATTGAGCTCCAAATTAGTTTCCACACACCTTTTGAGCACCAAACGGAGATTATTTAAACATTCATCAAATGAATGTCCAAAGACGGAGAAGTCGTCCATGAACACTTCGACATTATTTCCAATCATTTCAGAGAATATAGCCATCATGCATCTCTAAAAAGTGGCAGGTGCACCACATAAGCCAAAAGAAACTCTGCGAAAAGCAAACATGCCAAATGGATAAGTGAAAGTAGTATTTTCTTGATCTTCTGGTGCAATGCAAATCTGATTGTAGCCCGAATAGCCATCCAGAAGACAATAATACTCATGACCAGCCAATCTATCAAGCATCTGATCAACAAATGGAAGAGGGAAGTGATCATTCCTCGTGGATTTATTCAACTTCCTGTAGTCCATGAATACCCTCCATCCTGTGATTGTTCGAGTGGGGATGAGCTCATTCTTCTCATTTGCTACCACAGTAATACCTCCTTTCTTAGGTACACATTGCACGGGGCTCACCCAAGAACCGTCAGAAATAGGATATATGATTCCTGCATCCAGCCACTTTAGAATTTCTTTCTTCACCACTTCTTTCATGATGGGATTAAGTCTTTGCTTTTGCTCAACAGTCGGCTTGCTACCTTCCTCTAGCAGAATTTTATGCATGCAGTACGAAGGGCTGATCCCTTTTATATCTTCTATAGTCCATCTGATGGCCGATTTGAATTCTCTCAATATCCTTAAGAGCTTGTCCTCATCACTACCTGAAAGGTCAGATGCAATAATAACAGGCAAAGTAGATGCATCACCTAAAAAGCATACCTCAAGTGTTCAGGCAATGGTTTAAGCTCCAAAGTAGGTGCTTCCTCAATAGATGGTTTGAGCTTTCCCTCAGCATTCTTGAGATCAGTATTACCAAGAGATTCAAATGGCATGTCTAGCTTTCATTTTCAAGGAGAAGCATTTAAATATTGTAGTTGCTCATTGCCTTCCTCATCTTCACTGTCAAATTCCCCCAATAAGGCTTTTTCTAAGGCATCAGACCTTAGTACATGATCAAGCTCTGAAGTTACTGCAGAATCAATCAAATCCACCTTGAAGCACTCCTCATCTTCTGTAGGGAATTTCATTGCATTGAATACATTGAATGTTACATCCTGAACTTGCACCCTCATAGTAAGTTCACCTTTTTGCACATCTATCAAGGTACTGCCTGTAACCAAGAAAGGTCTTCCCAAGATTATGGGAATCATCTTATCTTCCTCGAAATCCAGAATGACAAAGTCTGCAGGAAAGATGAGCTTATCCACCTTTACTAACACGTCCTCCATGATGCCTCGTGGGTATGTAATAGAACGATCAGCCAATTGTAGAGACATGTAGGTGAGCTTCGAATCAGGAAAATTCAGTTTTTTGAAGATAGACAACGATATCAGATTGATGCTTGCTCCCAAATCGCAAAGGCATTTGTCGAATGACAACTTGCCAATGGTGCAAGGAATGGTGAAGCTACATAGATCCTTAAGCTTTGGAGGTAACTTTTGTTGCAACACAGCACTGCACTCTTCCGTTAGAGCAACGGTATCAAGATCATCCAGTTTCATTTTCCTTGAAAGAATACCTTTCATGAATTTAGCATAACTAGGCATTTGCTCCAGAGCCTCAGCGAAAGGTACGTTGATGTGAAGTTTCTTGAACACCTCCAGAAACTTACCAAATTGCTTATCCAGCTTTTATTTTTACAATCTCTTAGGAAAAGGTGGTGGAGGATAGAGCTATTTCTCCCCTATATTACCCTCAAGCAGAGTGTATTCAATAGTAGTCTTCATCGGTCCCCCTCTTTCTCCTTTAGCTTTTCTTCTTCATCTACAACTTCGGCTTCTCTATCTTTTACTTTTGCAGCATCAACAACTTTTCCAGACCTTAAGGTAACAGCTTTGACTTGCTCTTTAGCTTCCTTCCTGCCTGGCACTTCAGTATCGCTGGGAAGTGTGCCAGGTTGACGATTGAGCAAGGCATTGGCTATTTGACCGATTTGATTCTCCAAGGTCTTGATAGAAACAGCCTGACTTTAAAACAACAACTTTAGTTCCTCGAAATCAGTACTAGAAGGTGGAGCAGCACCTCATTGTTGAGGATATGATTACCTTTGAGCATATTGTTGAGGTTGCTGGAATCCGGGTGGATTAAACTGTTTACTTACAGCTTGCTGAAATGGTTACTGAACGGCATTCTGATTGTTGCTCCAGCTGAAATTGAGATGATTTCTGTTATTAGGATGATAAGTAGCTGGCACAGGCTGCTGCGGTCGCTAATAATTGTTCACATACTGAACAGATTCATTAACAAGAGAACACTGATCCATAGCATGAGAGCCTGCACAAAGCTCACAGACAATAGCTATTTGATTGACTCTATAGTTGGCTAAAGAATCGACCTTCATAGACAGCGCTTGGAGCTACGCTGTGATAGCTGTAGCTGCATCAACTTCCAGAATACCTACTACCTTCCCAGGCATCATCCTTTGAGTTAGGTTTTTATACTCGTTTGCAGCCATAGTTTCAATAATATTATAGGCCTCAGTATAGCTTTTGGCCCACAAGGCGCCTCCAGAAGCTGCATCGAGCATGGGCCGAGATTGGGCCCCCAAACCATTTTTGAACCCAGTGATCACCATCCAGTCAGGCATACCATGATGTGGACACTTTCTCAATATCTCCTTATAGCGCTCCCAAGCTTCGCACATAGATTTTTTTGGTTGTTACGCAAACTGAGGAAGAGCACTCCTCATAGCTGCAGTCTTGGCCATTGGATAGAACTTCACCAGAAACTTTTGCGCAAGATCTTCCCAAGTAGTGATGGACCCAGCTGGTAAAGAATGTAACCAGTCCTTAGCTTTATCCCTAAGAGAGAACGGGAAAAGCCTCAGCTTGATAGCCTCATCAGTGACACCATTATATTTGAAAGTACTGCGGATCTCGACAAAATTCCTGATATGCATATTGGGATCTTCAGTCATAGCACCTCCGAAAGAAACAGAATTCTGCACCATCTGAATAGTGCCCGGCTTGATTTCGAAAGTATTGGCCTGAATAGTCGGATGAATGACGCTTGACTGAATGTCATCAATTTTAGGCCGAGAAAAGTCCATAAGAGCTGGATCTGCTGGAACTATACGATCAACCATGATTACCGGTTCTTTCTTTTCACTCTCTCTATCCGAATCTTCAAAATCTAACTTCTCCGGAATGTCAAGAAGTGAATCTGTCTCCTCAGCCGTATCTAGAGTCATCTTGCGAGTGCGAGAACATGTTTGTATAAACACTCGCTAGAGTACCTGAAACACAACCGGAAATAGTAAGTAACAAGTCTTAATCAATGAGTCCTAATGACCACTGATGGCAAGTACATAAACTAAACAAATTAATACCGAGTCCCCGGCAGCGGTGCCAAAAAACTTGTTAGGCACAAAGCATGCGCTAATAATTCACGCAAGTATACGCGTTCGCAAGTAATATAGAATGATTTCTAGTTCGTTCCCACAGAGACTCTGATTAATTATATTTAATTAACACTTACTCACCAATATACGATTATTTCTCAATGTCAAGACAATAACACTTAAGGTTGATTAACTAATTATTAACTACTAGAATTAAACACTTAAATTAACAATTGAATTAACAATATTAAACACACATGAGATCATAACTTCATTACTACTTCATTCAATAGTTATTGTTATTACCCTTAGCATGTAACGGTGATGATATTAATCGAACAACACGAAACTGATAAAAGCCAACTTTCATTGCACAAATACCATTCTACCAAGCATCCATAATTAAGATAGAAGTTGAATAGGCATCAATTATGTTGAGACCCTATATGTCTACAGAATTTAACAACATAACGATTTAAGCACAAGTTATTCTTTATGATTACACATGGCAAGTAAAACGGTTAGAGTTACCCACTAATCATGCATACAATATATGAACCTATGCTAGCATTGCAAATTCTAAATCTCAAGATTCACTGTCGCTTCACAAGAGATTAACAGGCTATCTTATATGTTCACGACGAACATAAGACGAATAAGCACAACCTATGCTAGATATCATACAATCATCACATACCAAGTTATTAAACAATTAACTAAAGAAATCCATAGTAAATCTGTTACGACCCCATGATCACGATTAGCCCATGATAGAACTCATCGTCACCATGGGTTCATATGAAAACATGATAATAACACATCGATATAAACTAATAAAAATACTTAATAAAAACAGAGTACGTCACAAGAGTATTAAGGTTCAAAGTAAAGAAAACTAGCATCCACTGTTACAATGAATTAAAAGAATCACAAGATAATGTATGCTTCCTCTTCTTCATTATTGCGTGCTAAAACGGTCTTCTTAATCTTCTTTCCTTGTTACTTGCTCCTTGTTTGTTGTGAAAACGTCTCCCAAGATTACTTATATAAGAGTTCACAAGAAACAGCGCCGTCAGAAGCCCAATAGAACTCAAATTAGAAAATCCAAAATCTAAAATTCCGACCCCAGGCGGCCGCCTCCAATCCCATGCGGGCGCCTGCTCTCCAGGCGGTCGCCTGTAGTCTCCAGGCGGGCGCCTGCACACCTTCTGGAAAATTCCACTTTCTGCTTCTGATTTTGCTGAATTCTTCGCACAACTCCCCGCAACTGATTCCAAGTACTTCCCTAGGCTTATTATGATGAAATCTCCCTAATTACACAAGTTATACCCTGAAATGCAAAAAACACTAGAAAAACGCATCAAATACACAAAATACTTGATTTCAAGACACCAATTCAAGCCATTATAAGACGTTCTAAGTGGTATAAAATGCCACTTATCAACTATCTCGGGAATTTATCACCGCAGAGCCATGAAGAAGCAAGAAGCTATGAAGAAGTTGAAGATAGGATAGTTTCTAGCTTATGTTAGGATTATCTTATGATTCTGCTTTGTATTCATTTTCTTCATTATTAATGAAAGTCTTTAAACTTCTTTGCTTTCTAAGTGATTACTTGTTTACTTTCTTGTGTATGTGTGCTTCAATGCTTTTAAATGTTAAATCCAAATCAGTACTACATGCTAAACTTCAGATATTTTTTAGTGCATGTGAATAAACTAATCTCTGTTTAAGTTCATGTGACCACTTCAGTACAGATTGAGCACTACAGGAAGTAGTAACTGTTGTTAAAGAGGAAATTTAAGGAAGATTTAATTCTTAATCACAGAGAATTATTATCTTTGATTGCACTTAACTATCCAAACATGTCTTTTCAAGACATACTTTTGAGACTTTCTTTTTCTATTCAAGAAAGTTGCTCATACTCAATTCTTAAAGTTATATATCTTACATCTTAAATTTCTTCTCACAACTGAAACACTTGAATTCTTTTCTCAAATGTTTCTAAAAATCAAGTGCCATAATTCTTGAATTATGTTCACTACTCAAAAACAACATTTAGTTGGTTAGAGACTACTTGCTGAGGTAGATCTTAATGATACTAACAGTGACATAGAGGTTTCATCAGTTTTTACTGAAAACTCTGTGATAGCTTTTAATAAACACATTCAAGTGTTAGTTCTTTGCAAGAAGAACAAGGTTTGAGATCATGGTATATGACAGTAACCTGATCAAATCCTCTCTGATTCAAATGGAGGTTCTCATTATTGATGGACAACAACTGTCATAACCACAATATCTACAGTGAGCCTAATTGTGAATTCACAAGGTATAAATACTGGTGTTACTTTATTAGAATTATTTTAAATACCGATTTAGTTCTTTCAGCATTTATTGTATGGTTTTCATGATATAAATCCTATTGACATGATTACATCTAGACCTTAGTTAAGGATTACCTCTAGTTATATGATCACAGATCACCCTTCTTTAGCCACCTCTTATTTCTGTAGGATAATCTTTCTGAGCCTTTTTCTGTGAGATGTGAGTAAAGATTGAGAGAAAAACAGAATTTAAGAGAGGCAGGATTCTTCCTGGAAAAAGGAGAGGTAGATGAGAAATAGGATTTAGTAATCCTTGTGAGGAAGCTCTGGTTATTAAAAGTCATGAGATGTGTGGTGAGAGGAGTATTGAGACTACTATAAAAGAATATAGAGATTAAGTTTTATTTGATATATGTTTGCAGATGTTCAGAGTACTAAAGGAACAGATGCTGAACATCAGTCTTTTGAATATCAGGAAAACTCTGATGTGCCAAAGGCTATTAATCTCCCTGCAAGTCTAAGTACTAATACTTTCTTACAGTCCATACATTCTACTATTCCACCACATGAGATAATCCCTATTTTTGTTGAAAAACGGTCCATTTACTCTACTTTTCAATCACCTGAGGAAATCCCTGTTGTTGCTGAAGATGTAGTAGCTCAACAGTCCATTCATAAAGATTCATCTATTTCAGAATCACCACAACATTCTACAGGACTTGAGCTCCAGGAAGCTAGATTTGAAGCTCCAATTCATTTACCTACAATACTTAAAGATGTGGAGATAACTGTTGAAGGTATGGAAGCTTCTGAAGTTACTGGATCATATATTGCACCAATTTCTCATTTTATTATGCATGTTGAAGCTGGTGATAAAGTTCAGCAATTAGTGCAAGATTCAGCTGCTATTGAGGAATCTAATGATGGTAAAGAAACTCAAGTATCTAATGCCATTTTAGATCTCGAGGATGGTCTTTTCTTTCCTGAAGATATGCCTCTGCATGTGAGACAACATAGAATGAAAGAGTTAGATGCTAAGAAGAAGCAGGATTGTTCTGATAATCTCTGGAATGCTTATTGGAAAGATGATACATATGCTATTTCTAGAACACAAGCAATTGAACATCTGGAAACAGAAGAACAGAAAATTACAAATCCTGATGTGCTGAATCATCTGAAAGCATCAACTTTAGTTGTCAGATCCTTACACATAGCTCATGAAGCAACTACTACTCAAACCAATCAGATCAAAGAATCATTGATTGCTTCAAAACTGCTTACTCATCAAGAAATTCTAAAATAAATTTCACCAATAGTTTCCAAAAAACTGTAATTGAAGCCAGTCAAGCTAGATTAATAGCTCATCAAGCTCAAATGTCTGATCAACTTACACAAGTACATAATTCAATGCAGTTGATTCTTTCTCCACTGCTTGGTGATGATGCCAAAATTAGGAGAAAATTATTAAATCTAAATGCAAGCATCTGTCATTGATAAGTACTGATGATGAAAATCCTGATGGAGCTAATAAGGGGGATCAGAAGGAAAGCAAAAGGAGGAGAGGTGAAGAGCTAGTTAGAGTTAGTGGTTCATCAAAAGCAATCACTAGATTTCAGTCTAGACAGTAAAGAGGAAGCAAGAGGAATGAAAAAAGAGTTGAAGATTTGACTGTGACTACTAAAATGTAACAATCTTCACAAGTCACAATTGTTGTTGATGAAGACCAAGGTATTCTGGAGAGAGAAGCTGGTGCTGAAGCAAGCAAAATCTTCAAACTCTGAAAGTTAAAGGAAGAAAGACAACTATGTTCTACAAGGATCCAAAGATGTAATTATTTGACTCTGAGGTGAGTAGAAGAATATTTTCAAAAGAAAATCCCAGAGTTGATCATGAACAGCTAAGGCAAATGAAGAAAGACTTTAGAAATTCTATGAAGACAGGAAATGTTGATATGGTTGTTGTCTCTCAAGTACTTTATGAAGATGATCCTTCTAACAGACCAACCATAGGTATAGTTATAATGGAAATTAGTCAGGAAGAAGATGAAAGATCTCTCAGATCACAAGCTATTGGAACTGCTAACAAGAAGCTTAAAGGAAAAGAGAAGATAGCAGAAAAGTCAAGGATTTCAAAGCCAAAGCTGGAGTCAGTATCTAAGGAATGTAAATCTCAAACTCTGATAGATTCAATCTATACAGTAGTTCAAGCTCATGATACTTAAGAAAATTAAGTTGAAGCAGAAATCATCCAAGCTGGTCAAAGAAGGAAGATTTTTGGAAGCATTCTGAGCTGAGGAAGTGGAATTAACCTCTAACATTGCTCAAGTTAAAGAAGTAGTTCAGGATGAAGAGTTAAAGTCTGATGATCACTGAAGCAAGATTGAATATTCATACTTGATTCCTACATTTAGATAGTTTTAACATCATCAATTGGAACTTGTCCATATTTCTATAATGAACAAGTTGGGGGAGATTGTTAGGAGCAATTGATGATATCAAACAGAAACTATCAGAAGTTCACTTCAGAACTTATATATCAACAGATGCTGATGATATCAACGGATGATGAAATATCAACGGATGATAGGATATCAAAGAATGATGATTTTGACGGATGATGATGTCAATGAATAATGAAATCAGTATTTGTCACATCAGTTGATCTTCGAGGAGGAAAAGGAATTAGGAACTCAATGCGGTGAAGGACTTTATCTCAGAAGCAATTGTATTGGTTTACTTGTTGTTAATAGAATATGATTCCTTATACATTGGTAGTTGTGTTCTATATAAATCATAGTTTAGGTTCATGCTATAAGCATTGTGACATTGTTATAGAAGCTCTCAAGGATAATTGTTCATCCTTTCGAGAGAGTACGTTTGTAATAAGTTTTTATCTGGTAATATAAAAATTGTTGATTCTGTTGAAGCTTTGTTGAATAGATTGTAATAATTGTATTCACCCCCCCTACAATTGATTAAGGGCCTAACAAGTTACATTATAAGATCAAAACAATCAACCAACCTTAGCATTTAACCTACAAAATTTGGTAAAAACAATTGGCGCCGTCTATGGAAAACTTGGTAAGAATTTGATTGTTATACTAGGATGGCAGGTGACAATTTAGATGAGCAGGTCATTAATCAAGGAGCTGGGGCTGAGAGCAAGAAAGAGATGGCAGCAATGTTGAAGAGATTATAAGAGGAGATGGAGAAGATACGCTCTGAAAATGAAAGACTGAAGAAAGAACTAACCACGGCCAAATCGAAGACCAAAACAACAACGAAGAAGATAATCCCAAGTGTGGTTAGACGCCTGGACATGGATGATGTAAAGAAATGGAATCAACATGAAGGGGCAACAAACGGGACTGATGATATCATTGAGATAGAGGACGTAGAGGACGTACCAAATAACGAGGATGACATAGATAAGCAACGTGATGAGCAATGATATGATGATCATGATGATCGACAAGGAGATACTGATAGAAGAAGGTCACGCCACGGGAGTACGAGATCTCGAAACCACATTGCGGAAGAATTCAAAAAAGAATTGAAAGAAGTAAGGGATTTAATTGAAAGAATCCCAGGCGTTCCAAATCCATTGAAGAAAGAAACTCCCACAAGTTATGTTGACTCACCCTTTTATGATAACATCGCTCTGGTTGAAATACCAAATGATTCACGGTACCATAAATGAGGCCATATGTTAGGGCGAAAACACGCACTAATATTCACGCAAGTATACGCGTTCGCAAGTAATATAGAATACTTTCTAGTTCGTTCCCTCAGAGACTCAGACTAAATTATTGTCTAATTAAACTCACTCACCAATGTATGATTACTTCTCAATGTTAAGATACTAACACTTAAAATTGTTGATTAAATATTAACTATAATTAACTACTTAATTAATCACTTAACTAACACTTTAATTTATCAATAATAAAACACTCATGAGATCACAACTTCATTATTACTTCCTTCTATAGCCATTGTTATTACCTTTAGCATGTGACAGTGATGATATTAATCGAATAACACGAAACTGATAAAAGCCAACTTTCATTGTACTAATACCATTCTACCAAGCATCCACAATTAAGATAGAAGTTGAATAGTCATCAATTATGTTGAGTTCCCATATGTCTACAGAAATTGACAACACAACGATTTAAGCACAAGTTATTCCTTTTGATTACATAGGGCAAATAAAACTGTTAGAGTTACCCACTAATCATGCACAACGTACATGATCCTATGCTAGCATGGCAAGTTCTAAATCTCAAGATCCACCGTCGCTTCACAAGAGATTAACACCCTATCTTATATGTTCGCGACGCACATAAGACGAATACGCACAACCAATACTAGATATCATACAATCATCACACACTAAAGTATTAAACAATTAACTAAAGAATTCCATAATAAATCCGTTGCAACCCCATGATGATGATTAGCCCATAATAACACTTATCGTCATCATGGGTTCATATGAAATCATGATAAACAAACACAAGAAAATAATAACTAAACTAATTATATTAAAACAGAGTACGTCACAAGAGTAAATAAGTTCAAAGCAAGAAAACTAACATCCAACGTTACAACGAAACAAGACTCACAAGAAAATATGCTTCCTCTTCGTTGCGGTGTGCTAAATCGGTCTTCTTCCTTATCTCCTTCACTCCTTGCGTAAAAACACAATCTTCTTCAATCCACACTTGTGAAAACGTCTCAAATCTACTAATATAATAGTCCCATAAAACTCAGATTACATAGAAGTGGAAACCAAACAGAAGTAGAAGTCCTAAAATAATTGTTTTTTTTCCCGACCCTGCGCGGCCGCTCAGCATAGCTGAGCGGGCGCTCAGCATAGCTGAGCGGGCGCTCAGCTTGCTGCGCGGCCGCTCAGCAATGCTGAGCGGGCGCTCAGACCTCTACTGGAAAAATTCTGATTTCGCTCCGTTTCTTCACCGTAATCTGCCCGTTTCTTTCCTCTCGCAATGGTGAACACATGCCAAGGCTTATTCTTGATGATTCCTCCCCCGAAATACAACTAAAACCCTGAAATGCATAAACACTAGAAAAACGCATCAAATACACAAAATACTTGATTTCAAGACACCAATTTAAGCCATTTTAAGACGCTCTAAGTGGTATAAAATGCCACTTATCACACCCCCAAACTTAAATCGATGCTTGTCCTCAAGCGTCACAGACTCAAAAACAAATAAAAACATGCATGAATGCAATCTATATGAAAATGCAGCGATCCCCCTTACTACAATTAATCAACCAAATTGCCACATCCCAACGAATGCAGTTAGACAACTAAAGATCAATAAACTCATGCAAACGGACATACAGCTAGAAACATGGCGTGTGCAAATGCTTAACAGATATGCTTCGGAACTAGACCAATTACTTTGACTAGACTATCCTCAAGGCAATCCTACGATTATACAAAGAATAAAAAATTCTAGGCACAAAGTGATATACAACACTACAAGAACTCTGGAGCTTACTACGGAATCGTGCTTTTTATTTACAACTCAAATGCTTATTAGACCGTGCAATGAGTGAGGTCCACAAAAGACTTATACAATGGTATCCATGTAACGAGCGTTAGGTTAGCGGATCCCAGACTCTAAAAGCCTTAAGTCACTAGGCACAAAGTCCCCTAAGAACTTAATAACTCGAATACCAAAGAGCCCACTCTTGATCAATTATGCAATTTTTTTTTTATACTTCTGAGCAAGTGCGTTTTGCTCCATCTTGCTCAACCCTAGACTACTCGCACCATATGCGAGCCGGCTACTAGCCATTTGACGCCTAGCCACAACTAGCAACAACTTCCATATTTTTTTCTCCAAAATTTTTTCTTTTTCATGTCTTTATCACTAAGAACCTATAATCGAATTCTAAGCATAATAAGTAGATTGACCTTGAAAACAACCAAATCATAACAACAATCTAGCCCTTACGCATTCTCTAAGACTTAGTGGACTTACAATTGTTTCTAGCATGCATATCAACCTACATAACTTAATATCACTTTAATGCTATCACTACACTCGCATCAATATCATAATTCAGTCGATAAATCATTGCAAAAGGGATCATGGTAAATGCATGAGCTACATGACATTCATAAAAAAAACTATATGGCATAAATTATGCAACTATATGAACTAAATTATCATGAATATGCAACTAAATGACACACACACAATATTCCTTAACTACCACCTCCAAACTAAAAATCTTTACTGTCCTCAGTGAAAGTAGTAGAAAGGAACACAGGGTATACCTACTCGGAGTCATCATCATCATCACCCTCAGTGGGTGGAGTATCAGACGGAGGGTATGCAGAGTCCTCACCAAAAACTGGCCACTGGATATCAGCTCCAAGGCCTCGAAAAGCAGTCCCTAACGCAAGAGTGAGCTCCTGAGCAAACCTGCTCTGCGTCTCATACATGGCATCCATCCACCGTGAAAGCCTCCTATACTGGGCATCAACCATCCCAGCACCCTCCTGAGCTCTCGAAGAACTAGCCTCATCACGCCCTGGCCTAGCCATAGTAGCACCTCATGCTGGACGCCCTCCTGGAAGACGATAACCCAGCCCATGCTCCTCAGGCTCACCACCGGTCCACTCTTGCATCCCATTCAGAGTGCCAGAATCAATCGGAGCTGCTGGCAACTATAACTGCTCATGAGCCGGCCAGTTCACTTCCACTGCTCGGCATAGCTTCGTAACCGTAGATGCATAAGGGATGTTCATATGCTTCGCTCCCCTCAAAAACTTCAGAATTCCTTGGTAGATAAACTCACCAAGGTCCACATAGTATTCCTCATTTAGCACAAATAAATGCATTCCATGCACGGGCATACCTGTTCATGGCGATCGACGGAAAGTGACGATACTCATTAGTGCCGGTCCTGCAGGTCCAAACTGTGCCCGGTCGACAGAGAGTCGCACAAATCAAATCCAAGTCAAAATCCTCAGCAGTCTTTTCATTCCAGTTCTCCTCCTCGGGCTTCCTCTCTCGCTGTCCAATCACACGGCGAATCGCCGCAGGATGATAATCAACCGTCAGCCCACGGACCATAGAAAACCCATTCTTTTCGGCCTTCGCGTTCGCATAGAACTCGCGAACAACGCTCATCGGTACTGCTTCGGGTGACTCACAAAAAGCTATCCACCCCTTCTCTGCAATCATGGGCAGCAACTCACCATCCCTCCCCGATGGTAAAAACCCCATCTCCTTCAGAATCGGCTTCCCCAACAGCCTAGTGTACTCCTCCTCCGCAGCTCTGTCAGTTAACCGAGGCCTTGCAGCAGTACCCCTCGATGAATCAGCAGTAGGAACTGTGCTGCTGCTGTCAATAGTGCGTGCTCTCTTGGGTGCCATTGATTCGTGAATAAAAGTGTGTAAGAACTGATTTTTGATATTTGTGAGACGGTTTAAGTGTAGGAAGTTTTGTGGGAGTTATGTAGGATAGGTGTATGTATATATAGGGTGTGGATTAGATTAGGGTTTGGGAATTAAGGAGTAAAATGATGGGGTAGTGGGAACAAATCGTGGGTTTATGGGCTAAAACTGTTTTTGTGTTTTTTTTTTCTGAACTGAAAAAAAAATTCTAGTACTTGACCCCTGAGCGGTCGCTCAGCAAAACTGAGCGGGCGCTCAGCTTGCTGCGCGGTCGCTCAGCTTGCTACGCGGTCGCTCAGCAAAGCTGAGCGGGCGCTCAGGGGGTCACTGGAAAAAAAATATTTCAGCCCCTGTTTTCTGATTTTTTTGTGTTTTTGGATAGGTTATTAACTTCTAAGGGTTCCTGTAACAACAATTCATGGGTTGTCTCCCACGCAGCGCTTCTTTTTCGTCATTAGCTTGACGTTTCGTACCCTTCTCAAGTAGTCAACAAAATGGGACTAACCACTTCTCGGTTTGCCATGTCCCCATAGTAGTGCTTCAACCGCTGACCGTTAACCTTGAATGCTTGGTCTGGATCATTCTCAAAAATTTCCACCGCTCCATGTGGAAACACAGTTTTGACAATAAAAGGTCCAGACCACCTTGATTTCAACTTCCCAGGAAAAAGTCGGAGCCGAGTGTTGAATAAAAGAACTTGTTGCCCTGGCATAAATAACTTTGGATGTAGCTTCCTATCGTGCCACCTCTTCACCTTTTCCTTATACATTTTGTTATTTTCGTACGCTTGAAGTCGAAATTCATCAAGTTCATTAAGCTGAAGCATTCTTTTCTTACCAGCTGCATCTAAATCCAGGTTCAACTTCTTCAATGCCCAGTAGGCCTTATGCTCAAGCTCCGCAGGTAGATGACATCCCTTACCGTACACCAACTGAAACGGTGACATCCCAAGTGGAGTTTTGTATGCTATTCTGTAAGCCCAAACAGCTTCATCGAGCTTTAAAGACCAATCCTTCCTTGACGGACAAACAACCTTCTTTAGAATGCGCTTTATCTCTCTGTTAGACACTTCCGCTTGACCATTTATTTGTGGATGATAGGCAGTAGCTACTCGATGATTCACATTATAACGCTGCATCATAGAAGTGAACTTACGGTTGCAAAAATGCGATCCTTCATCACTTATGATTACCCGAGGTGTGCCAAACCTTGTGAAAATTTGCTTATGAAGAAAATTTAGCACTGCCTTTGCATCATTTGTCGGTAAAGCTTTAACTTCGACCCATTTTGAGACATAATCGACTGCCAGCAAGATTTACTGATTATTGCAAGACGAGATAAAAGGCCCCATGAAATCGATTCCCCACACATCAAAGACCTCGACTTTAAGAATCACATTTAATGGCATCTCATCCTTCCTTGAGAAATTTCCCACTCTTTGGCAACGATCACACCTTAAGACAAACTGATGAGCATCCTTGAACAAAGTAGGCCAGAAAAAACCTGCTTGCAGAATACGAGCTGCCGTCTTCTCACCGCCATAGTGTCCACCATAAACCGTGGAATGGCAGTCTCGTAATATCCCCTCCATCTCACAGAACGGGATACATCTCCTGATGATCTGGTCAGCTCCCTGTCTAAACAAATATGGTTCATCCCACATATACCACTTCACCTCATGCAGAAACTTCTTCTTTTGAGCGGATGTCAAATTAGGAGGCATTATATTGCTGACAAGATAGTTTACAATATCTGCAAACCATGGTTCTTCCTCCTGCATTGCAAACAACTGCTCATCCGGAAAAGATTCATTGATTAACGTCCTATCTTGTGAAGTAGAATCGGGATTCTCCAACCTAGAGAGATGGTTAGCTACTTGATTCTCAGTACCTTTTCTATCTTTGATCTCTAACTCAAATTCCTGAAGTAAAAGCACCCAACGAATGAGTCTCGGCTTCGAATCCTTGTTGGAAACCAGATAGCGAATAGCTGTATGATCAGTGAATACTGTTACTTTCGTACCAAGCAGATAAGATCGAAATTTCTCAAAACCAAAGACTATAGCCAAAAGCTCCTTCTCAGTAGTGGTGTAGTTCAATTGGGCACCATTTAAAGTCTTACTCGCATAGTAGACCATATGGAAGAGATTTTTCTTGCGATGTCCCAGAACTGCACCTACCGCATAATCACTCGCATCACACATCATCTCAAACGGTTCTGTCCAATCTGGTGCTGTAATACTGGTGCAGTGATCAAACTCTTCTTGAGAGTCTCGAATGCTGCCAAACATTCATCATCAAATTTGAAAGGCACATCTTTCTCAAGCAAATTGCACAACGGCTTAGATATCTTTGAAAAGTCCTTGATGAATCGCCGATAAAAACCCGCATGACCAAGAAAACTACGGATTCCTTTCACAGAATTAGGTGGGGGAAGATTTTCAATGACTCCCACCTTGGCCTTGTCCACCTCCAGACCCTTGCTAGAGACCTTATGCCCAAGGATAATGCCTTCACGCACCATAAAATGATATTTCTCCCAATTGAGCACCAAATTAGTTTCCACGCATCTTTTGAGTACGGCACGCAGATTATTCAAACATTCATCATATGAGTGTCCAAAGACGGAGAAGTCATCCATGAACACTTCGACGTTATTTCCAATCATGTCAGAGAATATAGCCATCATACATCTCTGAAAGGTGGCCGGGGCGCCACATAACCCAAACGAAACTCTTCGAAAAGCAAACGTGCCAAATGGACAAGTGAAGGTAGTCTTTTCCTGATCCTCTGGTGCAATACAAATCTGATTATACCCGAAATAACCATCCAGAAGACAAAAATACTCATGACCCGCCAATCTGTCAAGCATCTAATCAATAAATGGAAGAGGGAAGTGATCCTTCCTTGTGGCTTTGTTCAATTTTCTATAATCCATGCATACTCTCCATCCTGTAACTGTTCGAGTAGGGATGAGCTCATTCTTTTCATTTACGACCACAGTGATACCTCCCTTCTTAGGTACACATTGTACGGGGCTCACCCACGAGCTGTCAGAAATAGGATAAATGATGCCTGCATCTAGCCATTTCGGAATTTCTTTCTTCACCACCTCCTTCATGATGGGATTCAGTCTTCGCTGTTGTTCCACAGTTGGCTTACTACCTTCCTCTAGCAGAATTTTATGCATACAATATGAAGGACTTATCCCCTTGATGTCTGCTATGGTCCATCCTATAGCCGATTTGAATTCTCTCAAAATCCTTAAGAGCTTGTCTTCCTCACTACCTGAAAGGTCAGATGAAATAATAACAGGTAACGTAGATGAATCACCTAAAAAAGCATACCTCAAGTGCTCAGGTAATGGCTTGAGCTCCAAGGTAGGCGCTTCCTCTATTGATGGTTTGAGCTTCCCTTCAGCGTTCTTAAGGTCAGAAGTACCAAGAGATTCAAATGGTATGTCCAGCTTTCGCTTCCAGGGAGAAGCGTTCAGATATTGCAATTGCTCGTTGCTATCTTCATCATCGCTGTCAAAATCCCCCACTAAGGCCTTTTCCAATACATCAGACATTAGCATGTGATCGAGTTCCGAAGTAACCGCAGAATCAATCACATCCAATTTTAAGCACTCCTCATCTTCTGTAGGGAATTTCATTGCCTTGAATACGTTGAAGGTCACATCCTGATCTTGGACCCGTATAGTAAGTTCCCCTTTTTGCACATCTATCAAGGTACGGCCAGTAGCCAAGAAAGGCCTTCCCAAGATTATGGGAATCTTCTTATCTTCCTCAAAATCCAAAATAACAAAATCTGCTGGAAAGAAGAGCTTATCCACCTTGACGAGCACATCCTCAACTATGCCCCTTGGGTAAGTAATGAAACGGTCAGCCAATTGTAGCGACATGTATGTGGGTTTTGGATTAGGCAGATCCAGCTTTTTAAAGATCGACAACGGCATCAGATTAATGCTTGCTCCCAAATCACAAAGGCACTTGTCAAAAGTCAGTTTGCCAATGGTGCAAGGAATGGTGAAGCTTCCTGGATCTTTCAGTTTTGGTGGTAACTTTTGCTGCAGAACAGCGCTGCATTCTTCTGTGAGAGCAACGGTTTCAAGGTCATCCAGTTTCACCTTCCTTGAAAGAATAGTCTTCATAAACTTCGTATAACTGGGCATTTGTTCCAGAGCCTCAGCGAAAGGTATATTGATGTGAAGTTTCTTGAACACCTCCAGAAACTTCCCAAACTGTCTATCCAGCTTTTGTTGCTGCAATCTCTTAGGAAAAGGTGATGGAGGATAGAGCTGTTTCTCCCCTGTATTAGCCTCAGGCAGAGTGTGTTCAACAGTAGTCTTCCTCGGTTCCGCCGCTTTCTCCTTTTGCTTAGATTCTTCACCTCTAATTTCAGCTTCTACTTCTTTTGCCTTTTCAGCATCAGCTACTTTTCCAGACCTTAAGGTAATAGCCTTGACTTGCTCTTTAGCTTCCTTCCTGCCTGGTACTTCCGTGTCACTGGGAAGAGTGCCAGGTTGACGATTGAGCACTGCATTGGCTAATTGACCGATTTAATTTTCCAAGGTCTTGATAGAAACCGCCTGACTCTTGCACAACAGCTTAAGTTCCTCAAAATCAGCACTAGTAGGTGCAGCTGCACTTCCCTGTTGAGGATATGATTGCCTTGTAGCATACTGATGTGGTTGCTGGAATCCAGGTGGGTTAAACTGTTTACTCACTCCTTGCTGATATGGTGGCTGAATAGCATTCTGATTATTCCCCCAGCTGAAATTTGGATGATTTCTGTTGTTAGGATGATAGGTCGCTGGCACAGGCTGCTGTTGTCGCTGATAATTATTCACATACTGAACAGATTCGTTGACAAGAGAACACTGATCCGTAGCATGAGAACCTGCACAAAGCTCACAAACCATAGCTATTTGATTAACTCCATACGTAGCCAGAGAATCAACCTTCATTGATAGCGCTTGGAGCTGGGCTGCAATAGTGGTGGCTGCATCAACTTCCAGAATACCTGCTACCTTGCCTGACGTCATCCTCTGAGTTGGGTTTTGATGCTCATTTGCAGCCATCTTCTCTATAAGATTATACGCCTCAGTATAGCTTTTAGCCCATAAGGCGCCTCCAGCTGCTGCATCGAGCATGGGCCGAGATTGGGCCCCCAAACCATTATAGAAACCAGTGATCACCATCCAATCTGGCATTCCATGATGTGGACATTTTTTCAACATTTCCTTGTAGCGTTCCCAAGCCTCGCACATAGATTCTATAGGTTGCTGCGCAAACTGAGTAAGAGCACTCCTCATAGCAGCAGTCTTTGCCATCGGATAAAACTTCACCAGAAACTTGTGTGCAAGATCTTGCCACGTAGTGATGGACCCAGCTGGTTCAGAATGTAACCAGTCTTTAGCCTTCTCCCTCAGTGAGAATGGGAAAAGCCTCAACTTGATAGCCTCATCAGTCACGCCATTATACTTAAAAGTGCTGCAGATCTCGACAAAATTCCTTATGTGCATGTTGGGGTCTTCAGTTGCCGCTCCTCCAAAAGAAACAGAATTCTGCACCATCTGAATAGTGCCCGGCTTGATTTCAAAGGTGTTAGCTTGAATAGCCGGATGAAGGATGCTTGACTGAATGTCATCAATTTTAGGCCGAGAAAAATCCATAAGAGCTGGATCAGCTTGAACAATACGATCTCCCATATTTACTGGTTCTTTCTGCTCAGTTCCTGAATCTGAATCCTCAAAATCTAACTTCTCCGGAATATCAAGAACTTCGTCTGTCTCCTCAGCTGTATCTAAAGTCCTCTTGCGAGCACGAGAACGAGTTTGCATAAACGCTTGCTAAAGTACCTGAAACACAGCCGGAAAAAAAATAAGTAACTACTACGTCCTAATCACTGAGTCCTAATGACCAATGATGGTAAGTACATAAACTAAACAAATACGCCGAGTCCCCGGCAGCGGCGCCAAAAACTTGTTAGGGCGAAAACACGCACTAATATTCACGCAAGTATACGCATTCGTAAGTAATATAGAATACTTTCTAGTTCGTTCCCTCAGAGACTCAGACTAAATTATTGTCTAATTAAACTCACTCACCAATGTATGATTACTTCTCAATGTTAAGATACTAACACTTAAAATTGTTGATTAAATATTAACTATAATTAACTACTTAATTAATCACTTAACTAACACTTTAATTTATCAATAATAAAACACTCATGAGATCACAACTTCATTATTACTTCCTTCTATAGCCATTGTTATTACCTTTAGCATGTGACAGTGATGATATTAATCGAATAACACGAAACTGATAAAAGCCAACTTTCATTGTACTAATACCATTCTACCAAGCATCCACAATTAAGATAGAAGTTGAATAGTCATCAATTATGTTGAGTTCCCATATGTCTACAGAAATTGACAACACAACGATTTAAGCACAAGTTATTCCTTTTGATTACATAGGGCAAATAAAACTGTTAGAGTTACCCACTAATCATGCACAACGTACATGATCCTATGCTAACATGGCAAGTTCTAAATCTCAAGATCCACCGTCGCTTCACAAGAGATTAACACCCTATCTTATATGTTCGCGACGCACATAAGACGAATACGCACAACCAATACTAGATATCATACAATCATCACACACTAAAGTATTAAACAATTAACTAAAGAATTCCATAATAACTCCGTTGCAACCCCATGATCACGATTAGCCCATAATAACACTTATCGTCATCATGGGTTCATATGAAATCATGATAAACAAACACAAGAAAATAATAACTAAACTAATTATATTAAAACAGAGTACGTCACAAGAGTAAATAAGTTCAAAGCAAGAAAACTAGCATCCAACATTACAACGAAACAAGAATCACAAGAAAATATGCTTCCTCTTCGTTGTGGTGTGCTAAATCGGTCTTCTTCCTTATCTCCTTCGCTCCTTGTGTAAAAACACAATCTTCTTCAATCCACACTTGTGAAAACGTCTCAAATCTACTAATATAATAGTCCCATAAAACTCAGATTACATAGAAGTGGAAACCAAACAGAAGTAGAAGTCCTAAAATAATTGTTTTTTTCCCGACCTTGCGCGGCCGCTCAGCATAGCTGAGCGGGCGCTCAGCTTGCTGCGCGGCCGCTCAGCAATGCTGAGCGGGCGCTCAGACCTCTACTGGAAAAATTCTGATTTCGCTCCGTTTCTTTGCCGTAATCTGCCCGTTTCTTTCCTCTCGCAATGGTGAACACATGCCAAGGCTTATTCTTGATGATTCCTCCCCCGAAATGCAACTAAAACCCTGAAATGCATAAACACTAGAAAAACGCATCAAATACACAAAATACTTGATTTCAAGACACCAATTTAAGCCATTTTAAGACGCTCTAAGTGGTATAAAATGCCACTTATCACCATACGACGGCACCAGCAACCCATTAGAGCATATTGCACAATATAAACAACGAATGTTCACGGTGCCCATTACGTGTGACCTGAAGAAAGCATGTATGTGCAAAGTTTTTGGCTCTACGCTGTTAGGACCAGCCTTGCAATGGTTCATGAATCTCCCACATAAGAGCATCAAGATATTTGTCGGCTTGGTTGATGCGTTCAACATGCAATTTTCTAATAGTTGAGTGTTTGAGAAAACCACCAGTGACTTATACAAGATTTTCCAATAATATAGAGAGACATTGCGTGATTACTTAGCGCAATTCAACAGAGAGTAAGTAACCATTACCAACTGTGATGTACCGATAACTATAGAAGCATTCAGAAGGGGATTAGAACGGGAATCCCCACTTTATGAAGAATTGACAAAGTATCCATGTAAAACAATGGATGATGTACAAGCCAAAGATATGGTACATGTAAGGTTGGAGGAAGACAGGATGGAATATGATGAGAAGTATTATAAGCCTTCGAGAAATATCACGACGCCAAGGTCTAGGGAGTACAAACCCTATGCAAGGCCCTTTAGGGATGAAGTTTATGTCAACTCAACACGGGAATGTAACGATTGGAAAAAAGAGGAACGCAGTGACTGAAGGAAGGACTCTATTCTGCCACCAACTTATGACAGCTACGGTTTCACGATAACACCTTCAGCCATGATGAAGGAATTCACCAAGCTGGGAGATGTAGTCAAGTGTTCAGTAAAGAGTAATAAGCCTAAGGCAAATCCATATTTCAAACTATGGTGTGACTATCATGGAGATTACGGACATAAACCTTATGACTATGTAGCTTTACAAAGAGAATTACAATTTTTAACCAAGAAGAGATACCTAACAAAGTTCATGACATCAAAGAAGACAGCTTATGCCAGAAGAGACTGGTCGCCCAAAAAAGACAATGTGACACCAATGAGACAACCACCACCACCACCACATCATAAAGTAATTAACTTTATTGTGCGTGGTTCTGAAGTGTGTGGATCCATGTATTCATAAGTTGAATGAGCATCTAGAGATATAGATATACGATTTACTCAAGTAGGAGTCAACAACAACATTCTACCATCTTTGATGTTTGACGAGTTAGACAAGAGAAGTATTCGAGAACCACAACAAGATGAACTTGTCATCTCACTTCCTATGGGGAAATGCCTGATCAAGAGGATTCTAATTGACAACGGGAGTGGTTCCATTATCATGATATTGAGCACTTTGAAATAAATGGGCCTGGCAGAAAGTGACATGATTAAAAAATCGACGACATTGGTGGGATTCAGTGGAGAAACCAAACGGATATTGGGAGAGATTACATTGCCTACTTATGCACAAAGAGTCAATATTTTGGAGAAATTCTGCATAATAGACGTTGACTCAACGTACAACATAATCATGGGAAGGCCTTGGATTTATAATTTGAAAGTCGTACCATTGACATATCATCAAGTCCTCAAATTTCCAACATTGGGGAGCTCAAGGGATACGAGGGGACCAAGATATGGCACGTGAATGTTACAAGTCATGTTTAAAACCAACTGTCCAACACCATGGAATGAGACGCCCGTAGCTACAGTTACAGGACCTGAGAAGTTAGTTGAAATCGATTTAAAGACAGGGGACAAGAAGGTACTAGTAGGAGAAGACTTGTCACCGACGATTGAGGCAAATTTGGTGAATTTCCTGACTACAAGATTGGATGCATTCTCCTGGGAACACGATGACATAACAGGAATAGACCCAAACGTAATTACGCACAAGTTGAATGTTGATCCCAACTACACCCCTGTTCAATAGAAAAGAAAAAAAATTATGGCGGAAAGAAACAAAATAATTAATGAAGAAGTTGATAGGCTTATGAAGGATGAGATGATAAAGGAAGTTGATTATCCCGAGTGGTTAGCAAATTTCATCATAGTACAGAAAAAGAACGGGAAATTGAGGGTTTGTGTCGACTACACAGACCTGAACAAAGCTTTCCCCAAAGACCCATATCCACTACCTCACATTGAAACCATGATGGACTCGACGGCAGGACATAAACTGTTGACGTTCTTGGATGCGCCAAGTGGTTTTAATCAAATTCAAATGGAGCCGTCAGACTGGAGAAGACAACATTTATAACAGATAGTGGGATATACTGCTACTTGGCCATGCCTTTCGGATTACAAAATATTGGGGCACATTTCAGAGGCTTGTCAACAAAATATTCAAGGACCAAATAGGTCAGACAATGGAAGTCTACATTGACGACATGGTTGTCAAGTCTGTTGACGCCGAGAATCACGTTCTTGACCTTCAAGAGGTGTTCGACATATTAAGGTCGTACAACATGAAGCTGAATTCCTCTAAATGTAATTTTTCTGTATTATCAGGAAAGTTTCTTGGACACATGGTGACGAGGAGAGCATTGAGGCTAGTCCAGAACAAATCAAGCCGATCTTTGAATTAAAAAGCCCATCCAATGTCAAGGATGTCCAGAAGTTGATAGGAAAAGTTGCATCCTTGAACAAGTTCATTTCACGATCGTCTAACAGATGCAAACTTTTCTACGACGTGTTAAGGAAGAATAAAGGATTTTTATGGACGGACAAACACAAAGCTTCCTTGAATAATTTGAAAAGTTATCTCACTACACCACCACTCCTTTCCAAAACCATACAAGGTGAAGACCTTTTTGTTTACTTGTATGTAACAGATCATGCAGTAAGTGGAGTGCTCGTGAAAGAAAGTGAAGGTGTCCAGTCACATGTCTATTATGTCAGCAAAATCTTGGTAGATACGGAAACAAGGAACACATATCTTGAAAAATTATTACTCACATTAGCTATGACTTTAACTAAGTTAAGACATTATTTTGAATCATACAAAATACATGTCATGACGAACTTTCCCTTGAGAAATGTTTTGAGTAAACCCGACTTGACGGGAAGGATGACAAAGTGGGAAATACGTCTGAGCACCTACAACATCCTGTATGACACCAAGACGGCTATAAAATCATAACCATTGGCTGACTTTGTGGCTGATTTTAGTCCAATCCAAATGACGACGGCTGAGCAAGAATTCCAACAGTTCTTCTCAAGAATAGATATGAAGTCATGGAAGATATATACTGACGGAGCCTTGAATGTGAATGGAACGGTATTGGGGCATGTCCTCAAATCGCCACAGGGGGATATGATAGCATAATCAATATGATGTGACTTTAAAGCTACAAATAATGAGGCTGAGTACGAGGCACTAATTATGGGATTCATAATTTCTAAAGACATGAAATTCAGGAGCATTGACGTTAATTATGATTTATTGTTAATCGTTAATCACGTCAAGGGATCCTATAAAGTCAAAAATCCCAAGATGGTCACGTATCTGGACATCTCCAAAAAATTGATGAATTACTTTGACAACTTCAACATACAGCAAGTTCCAAGAGAGAATAATGTATAAGCCGATGCATTGGCCGGTTTGGGAGCTGTTTCTAAAGGTCTTGACTTGAACAACATCCCAGTGGTCCATATCATAAAGCCGGCAATTGAAAGATTGGTCCATCACATAGAAATGATGGCTCTTGATCAATATGATGACAATATCAGTAAAGACGTGGATAGATGGATTAAAGTATACAAAGATTACTTACAGCTTGGTATAAAACCAGACAACAACAATGAAGCTAGGATCCTTAGGATGAAAGCTTCACGGTTTACAGTTATAGATGACGAACTGTTCAAGAAATTTTCTAAGGGGCTTCTTCAAAGGTGCTTGAGGAAATATGAGGTAGACATGGTATTAAGATATGCACACAAAGGAGAGTATGGAAACCATACTAATGAGAGAAATATTTCTTTAAAAATTCTACATTTGGGTTACTACTGGCTAATGCTAAGACATGATGCTCTAGATTACACAAGGAGATGTGACGTTTTCCAAAGACATGCACCTGGCATACATCAACCATCTGAACATCTTAACATGTCCATTCCTTCTTGGCTTTTCATGAAGTGGGGAATGGACATTTTGGGGAAAATGCCACATGCACCCGTCCAGAAAGTGTTCATGTTGGCAATGACAGATTACTTCTCGAAATGAATTGAAGCGGAGGAGTTTAAGCAAGTGACATCAAAGGAGGTGATATCATTCATTAATAGAAACATCCTATGCAAATTTGGTGTTTCATCTGAAATTATTTGTGATAATGGGTCATAATTCATAAGTGACAAGACGGAAGCATTTTGCAAGCGTTGGAACATCAACTTGATTAAGTCGACACCAAGATATCCTCAAGCCAACGGACAGGCTGAATCAAGCAACAAGATCATAATCAACAATTTTAAAAGGAGATTGACATCATGCAAAGGAAAGTGGGCTGAAGAATTGCCTTGGGTATTATGGTCGGACAGGATGACTCCTAAGACGTCAACAGGACAGATGCCATACATCCTAGTTTATGACACTGAAGCTGTCTTTCCAACTGAAATCATGATGCCAATATCTAGATACGGACTTTTAACGATTGACGTGAATAACACGGAATTGGCACATGACAAAGATACTATAGATGAACTACGAGAGATGGCAAAGGTTCATTTGGTTTCTTATCAACAAAGGGTGGTTAACACGTTCAACAAACATGTTCATATGAGAGCTTTCTGCGTTGGTCACTTAGTATTAAGAAAGACTTTCCAAAACATTGTGGACGCAACGGCAGGAAAATTCGTTGACGCTTGGGAAGGCCCTTATTTTATTGATGTCGTCGTTGGATGTGGGGCTTACCCATTGTCAAGCATGGACGACACACAAGTATCAAGAAGCTGGAATGCTTTGCACTTGAAGCTTTATCACGTGTAAAGTTTCTTATCTTAACTTTAAAAATTCATTGCTTAGGAATTCTTGATTAATAAGTCATTAGGATATAGTTAATTATTGTTGTTTGCTTACGTTTGATATGACATTGTTTGCCTATCAATGATCTTTGTTTATGACATATTACTTGTGGTAGTTTGATTAAATATTTATGTTTTCAACTCCTCGTGCTCTACATCATAAATTACGTTGATATGCAAATAAATTTTTATCAATTATCTTTACCCAGTAAATTTATTTATGTAATTTTACTCTATTAGAATTATCACAATTATATAACTATATGCTAGTACATGTTAAACGAACATGTAAATTACGAATATAAGGGCTGATCACCCGATTACAATTGTGCTACTTCATGTTAAACATAGTTGACATGAAAGTACTATTACGTCTATTACGACAACAACATTTATACACATCCAAATTATCCTACAATTTAATATAAAAACAAACTTGGTGAGTTTCAAGAGGGATTAAGGCCTCTTAACCACTCTACGAGTGCATGCACCGGCGTATAACTGACGAATCAAACAAAAGAATAACAATGATTGCAATTACAAAAAATTAAATCATTAAAATTACACAACGACGACGATAACAACGTTCTTACCATTTAAGAACTAACTAGAAAAATTTCCAGTTCACAAAATTAAACAATTATGCAACGATCAACTCTTTAACGAACGATTACACAAGTAACAATCACAATTTACAAAGAGCAATAAGTCAAAAATATGCTCAAATCCAATAAAGAAAGACATAAAGTAATATAACGACGGAATTCAAATTTATAAACGACATACATAAAGTTATTTCGGGAGTTTGGGTTGCAAAATGACCAAATAAAACCATAGGTCCCCCGCAACAATGCGAAACAGGGACTGAACTTCAACAAAGTACTGAAAGCGACAAACTTCTAGCAAAAAGAAATAAGTTCGTGATCAAAAACAGAAACAAATGATCATTCGTAATCAGGATCATCATGTTTAGGAGACTTCATCTCTGCATCACCATCACCCTGATTGTTGAATTCATCTAAAGGGAAAGCGTCGTCTGGGAAAGCTTCATTATAGATCTTCACGGTTTCAAGTACGTCCCATGAGCTCCATTCACCCCTATGATATTCAAACATCATGTCTACGTTGTCCTCATAATCTGATGGTGAACAACCTTCTCTTCCTCAGAACGCATATCCTGCTCCATGGATTGCACCTTGTTGGCAAAATCATCAAATTCTTTCTGAGAATTGTTCAGGGAAACTAGTCTCTCTTCAGCCAAGGTTTCTGCAGGCTTCAACTTCTGGGCGCAACTTTTGTGTTCAGACTCAAGTTATTTGTTCATCTGCATCTTATGGTTATAAACTTCACGGGCCACCAGAACACTTTGTAAAGCCTACATTGTGACAATAAATATGTCAAGGAAAAGTTGTAACAAACATCGAAAATAATACGAGTACAAATGAAGCTTTAATATAAGTAGCGTACAAGAAATGTGTAACCCGCACTGTTGTCAAGAACATCTTCAAGTTCCTTGGCAGATAGGTCTGCCATAAACTGTGGGAGGATCATGTCTTCAAGCAAATGAGCAAAAGTAGAGGGGCTAGCATAAGTGGCATAATTCTGGATCAGGAGTGGTGAAGGAATGTCAGATGCAATAGTGGTGACATAGGGGTTCACTCTAACTTTCTTATCCATTGGGCTCACAGTGGGACTTAGCAAAGGACTTGACAGCGTTGGGGCCTTAGAAGATTCAATCTCAGATGGCTTGTCCTTACAAGATCTTTTAAACAAATCTTTACTACAAATCATTAGTGGCTTGATGAATGGGGGTTTGAATTCAACACTTAGAAAACAGTGGTCAAGGTGTGTTAACAAAATCAAAAAGGAACAACAAGAAAAAAGAAGACACATCAAAAAGAAAAATATTTGACGTATACCTCTTGCATATTTCAGCCCGGAGCTCATCACATTATTCTTTTCGGTTTTGGGACTTTTCATAGATTCTGATGAAATACTGTGAACAGACATGGAAGGATTAAGAATAGGGGTATACAACTTACTTCTAGTCCTTGCAGCTGCTCCCTTGCTTCCAGGGATCTCAGAAGTATACCCTTCAGCTTTATCCATATTTTTCCTCATCCTTGCAGCAAACTCTTCAACATTCACCATGCTGGCATTGCGGATAGGGAGATCAAGGCAATTGGGCCATAACCTGTCACCGATAGGAAGGGCATGAATCTTTGTCACAGTCTCCTTCGCAGTAAAATTCTCTTCATCGGCTTCAAATTTGCAATTTGTTTGAGGAAAAGTTTAAATAAAAAATTACGAGAAGAACAAGTCCTAAAACAACAAGAATGAAGGACGGCATAATGGATTTAATTAGTAAGGGGAGATGAACAAGTATGACATAACTATGAGGATACAATGATAGAATATAACAAAGGCAATGACGTAAACAAAATAAAACTTACAACATCGACATATGACAATAAAAAAAAGAGCAAACAGCAAAACAACAAGAAAGTCAGAACGATACTTACCAGTGTTGCTCCAACGCTCTAACAGATAAACGTCCCCTTCTCCAAGTGACTTCTTGTCTACAAAGAAGTAGTCCTTCTTCCAATTTCTGTCATTGACGGTATCATGGTTCAAGATCAAGAGGTCATCTGTGTTCCTGTTTGAAAAGCCAAAACGATAGTTGCTGAACTTTTTTAGACTGTATGCTTGTTTGAATACTTCGACGTCAATCTGGAAGTGGTGTTTGTTCTGAATCGCATCCAAACAGGAAAGGGTCCTCCTTGCGAATGACATAAGTTGTCGAGGAGAGATATTTAAGGTTTTCAACACATCAACGACTAATTTGGGGAAGGGAAAGGTGAAACCGATATCAAATGAATAGTAGTAAAAGCATACCCGATTAGCTCTGTGAAAATCTACACGGACATCGACATCAGGAACGAAAGTTAGGGCTCCAGACGAAAAGAGAATTTGGGCCTCGTCGAGTTTCTCGGCCTTATTGAACTGAGTTGGCTGTCACGAGCATCCAAGAAGTTGGTAACGATCCATCCAGAAGTATTAAAAGATGAATTGGGGCTTTAGGTGTTAGGGCTTTCAGCGTTTGGCAATATTGAGTTACAGAAGAGAGATAATAAAATTGGGGGAGAAGAATAGTAGTGAGAGTATATATGGAAGAGTAAAGTGATAGAACTACGAAGAGTTTCTTGAAAGTTGGAAAATTTGTGTATGCATATCGAAAAGCCAAATACACACGGATCTAGGGAGATCAATAGTCCAAAGACATGCTCTACTAATCCACTCCAATGGAGTAATAATTAGTTCATAGATTTTGTGAATTAATTTATTTTAATTAACAAAATCCGGGGCTATTGTTATATATGGATTTTCTGTCATGACAAGACGTGATCGACGAATGGACAACAAGTCAATTGAGAACATGTCAAGACGTGATCCACGACGTGATCAACTAAGAAAAGGCCAACAATAAAAAATAATAGACTAAGTCTGCCACAGGCCGGATCGGATTTATAAGAACTTTAGTTACAGAACTAGACTGGGTCTTCAACAACGGCAACACACGTTGGAGAAAGAGAGGGGAAGAGATAAGTGATAAGATTTGAATGATGAGAAAAACAGGGGACAAAGAAGAGGGCCAAGAAATTAGCAACGGCATGAACAAACATAAAGGGAAGAGAGGTAGAAAAAAAGGGGGACACGTACAAAAGCTGGACGGGAGCTCATCTTGTACAACACACAACAATACTACTTCAGCATATTAGTCATAGCAAATAGACTAGACAATTTGGATCATAAAAACTTTATGTAACCTTCGTCAACAAGCTAGTAAATTATTTTTTAGGTTGGGTAATCAATTTCACTCGTGTTTTTTCCCATTTAGGGGTTTCCTTGTCATCAATTTTTCGTATTATTTTCATTTATATTACTATTAGATTAGTTACATTATATAATCAAAACAATCGATCAACCTTAGCACTCAACCTACAAAAATTGGTAAAACACACTTCATATAAAACAATTCCAACAAACTTTGCAAATTGTTCATATCTGCTCCTGATTAGGATGGAGAAGAAGCAATTGTTAGTTTAGACTTCTAGACTTTGACGAAGGATCTTAGTAAGTAAAATGTTACAGTATATAGCAAGATAAAGACAACAGAATTCTGAATTACAAATAGGCAAGAATGAAGAGGCACTACAAGAAACAAGGCTAAATTCGACCGAAAAAAATCGGTCGAATTTAGCTTAATTCGACCGTGCGCGGTCGAATTTACTGAATTTCGACTGATTTTGAATCGGTTGTAATAAAGGGAGTTGAATTTAGCAGTTCGGTCGTATTTAACTAAATTCGACCGACTAATTACGACCGCATAAATACAACCGCTTAAATTCGACCGGCCAAATTCAACCAAAGACGGTCGAATTTAAATTTTCATTTGAAATTTAAAAACCCCGCCCAAAAAATTGAATTTTCTGAAAAATTTAAAAGGCCCGCCCAAAAGTTAAATTCGACCATATTTGATCAAAAATAAAATTTTAAATTCGACCGCCTTCAATTGAATTAATTAAAAAAGTATTAAAAAAAATCTCGTCAAAAACCGGAAAATTTCCGGAATCCGATTAGTTTTCCAAGATTTTGGGCATATTCCGGCAACCCAACCCATTATTCAACTCTTATAAACTTGGACCAATTTAGATCACTAAAGTTCAAAGTTTTAAGCACCAACAAATTATTTAACTCAAATTACAAGAAAAGCTACTCAGACAACACACAAATATCACAATGTAATTAAAGTGAAGCCAACCAACACTGTGAACTTGAATATACATGCGTTAGCTTTAATATTTATTAAAGATAATAGTAAAATGAAGGACACGTATAGCAACAATTTATACTTAGATTGCATATTTCACTAACGGTAATAACTCGCACATTAAAGCACCTTTAACACTTCCCCCACAAACACTGCAAAGGTAAAGATGCCTACACGGCAACAACAAAATATCGGAAAACACCGAATTCTCGGTATGTTCACTAGCTTCTTCCACCGGAACTTCAAATAAAAACTCATTCTGGCGCCGCCGATGAAGAAACCACCTTGGACCAAGACAATAGTACCACAATCACAACCACAAGCTCAGGCGGTTAACCGGGAAGCTCAAATCGGCGTGTTCGGGTGCGTCCCCCAGGGTCAAAGAACAAACCCAAACCACCAATCACCGTAACTCGTGACACTCCCAACGCGCTGCGATCCCACGTTCTTGAAAAGTCAAGCATCAGTTTGACTAGTATAACTCACCAATGTGTAGTCCTGAATTGGTATTTCAATTTTTTTAATAATATTTTTGCACCGATCCAACCGTACGGATGTCAATATATATATATATATATATATATATATATATATATATATTAGTGATATATCAAAAATTTCAGATCAAAACAATTTTATTTGGTTTGACATTTAAAAGTCAAGCATCAGTTTGACAAGTATAACTAACTAGTGTTTAATCCTGAAATGGTATTTCGATTTTTTAAAAATATTTTTCATCGATCCAACCATACGGATGTCAATAGATATATATATTAGTGATATAATGAAAATTTCAGATAAAAACAATTTTATTTGGTTTGCCATTTAAAACTCAAGCATCAGTTTGACTATTACAACTACTTAATGTTTAATCCTGAATTGATATTTCGATTTTTTTTTAAAAAAATTTTGATCGATCCAACCGTAGGAATGTCTGTAGATATATATATATATATATATATATAATAGTGATATAATAAAAATTTCAGATCAAAACAATTTTACTTGGTTTGCCATTTTAAAAGTCAAGCATCAGTTTGACTAGTACAACTACTACTGTTTAATCCTGAATTGGTATTTCGATTTTTAAAAAAATATTTTTCAACGATCCAACCATACGGATGTCGATAAATATATATATTAATGATATAACAAAAATTTCAAATCAAAACATTTTTATTTGGTTTGCCATTTTAAAAGTCAAGCATCAGTTTGACTTGTACAATTACTTAGTGTTTAATCCTGAATTGGTGTTTCGATTTTTTAAAAAAAATATTTTTGATCGATCCAACTGTACGGATGTCAATAGATATATATATTAGTGATATAACCAACGTTTCTAAGAAAAATAATTTTATTTGATTTGTCATTTTAACAGTCAAACATTAGTTTTACTAGTACAACTAACCAGTGTTTAGTCCTGAATTGGTGTTTCGATTTTTTAAAAATATTTTTCATCGATCCAACCGTATGGATGTCAATTGATATATATATTAGTGATATAACCAAATTTTCAAATTAAAATAATTTTATTTGGTTTTTCATTTTTACAGTCAAACATCGGTTTGAGCAGTACAAATAACTAGTGTTTAGTTCTGAATTTGTGTTTCGATTTTTTAAAAATATTTTTTATCGATCCAACTGTACGGATGTCAATATATATATATATATTAGTGATATAACCAAAATTTCATATCAAAAATATGACTTGTAACTACATATTTAATCTAACTATCTACATTTTGTAACGACTTAAGATTTTTTTTTAGTACCAGCTCACTAATATTTTTATCACAAAATTATAATGCATGTAATTTAAATTATAGACTTTATAATATAAAATTCAACATACTATTATCATACACATACACATATATATAATATATATAAATATATATACTTTATCAAATATATTTGTACATGAAATGAATATTATAAATGCATATTTTTCCTGATAAAGCTAAAATTAAATTAATTACTTTAAGTTTTTAAGTTTTCAAAAAAAATATTTTTTCAACCGAAAACGATCGCATTTATATTAACCGACAATGGTCATTTTTTGTATTTCACTAAATTCAACTAAATTCAGTGCAAATGAAATTTCCCCATTTTGCACAAAATTTGAAAAAAAAGAGGGAAATTACCCACCAAATCCAAAATTAATTTTTGATCGATTGCGGTCGAATTTAGTATATGAAAAAAAATTTATGGAGGGAAAATTCCCGCTCTTTTTTCCCACGTTACAAATTCGACCGAATTTATTTTTTGGTCGAATTTAACTCCTAAATACAACCATTTTAATTTCGACCATTTTTTTCCGACCGCTACAAGTTGAATTTATCTGTAAATACGACCGATTAAATACGACTGTTTAAATTCGACCGAGGCCGGTCAAATTTAGCCGTGTCCAAAGGTTTCGACCGCCGATGGTCGAATTAAGGCGCAGTCGAATTTAAATCAGTTGTATTTAACCTTGTTTTCTTGTAGTGAGGATAACTAGGCCTCACACCTAGATTCCAGGCATCACATCTAGAAAACTTGAGCCTCATAGAATAGTAATTTTAATATTAATCCCATCTCCCCAATTACAATTTCATATATAGGCATCTGGAGTAGCCTCCAAGAAACCAACTATTTTCCTTGTTTGCATGATTTATGGGATATGTATGATATTTCCCAATTATTAAAATGTGATCTAATCTTTTTCCACAATCTCTAACGGATTATGAAAAGATACTTATTTTTCTGAATTTCCTTTGATAATTGAATAAGCTTTTCCGTATCTGTCGGAATTTTCATCAAACTTCACCGTCTTGATCGAATTAAGATGTTTACTGTGTCAGTCTAAAAGATAGAAAAGGGGACCGAGTAATTTCATGAGGCTACTACCAACATCAGCAAAGACGGTATTATAGGGAGTGAATGAAGTCCTTATTACAAAGCAATGTCTGAAGTTGGCACATCACTTGTGAAAAAGTTTGCAGGCTACTCAAGACTCACTAAAAGAATCTTATTATATACGCAAAGATATATTTTTTTTTTTTGCCGAAAAGAAGGAAACTTTTATTACTTCAAATCATTACATAGAACGGAAAGGAATTCCGGATGGACATTTTCCTTTTCCCACTTACGATCAGCTAGAGAAGAGCTATAACTCGCTAGATAATGAGCTACGCTATTCGCAGATCGTTTAACAAATCTTAACATCACGTTTTTTTCCTGCAACTCCACAAGAAGCTGTCTACACTCGTCTACCAACCTACCAACATAAGAGAGTGTGACATACGAACTCCGAATCCATTGAACCACCACCAGGCAGTCCGTCTCCACCAGAACATCACGGTGTTGCTTCTGTTTGACCCAGCTTAATGCCTCACGGATCCCCATTGCCTCAGCTGCTTCCGGACTAACCATACCCTGGTAACACTTAGACATTGCTTCAATCAGTTCTCCTCTGTGATCTCGTACAACTTGAGCATGGCTGTACCTGTTTGTGTTGCTAAAGAGTGCCGCATCAGTATTGATCTTAACCTTGTTAAACACTGGAGCTTGCCAAGAAACTATACCGTCTTCAGGAAACACATGTCCTAAAGAGATGTCAAAAGTTCTATCTTGGACGAATTGCCATTGGTTAAGTACGGACAAAGCTGACTGAACTACCTCTGAAGCTGTCAAACATTTCTGAGACCATACTAAGTCATTCCGGTTCTTCCACACCATCCAGCACAGCATAACTGAGTTTATGATTGAAGGACCATTACATTGATCAAACACTAGCTGCAACCAATTTCCAAACGATTGAAATGCACCTGTAATACTGGGAAGTGCTGCTGCAGTCCTGCAATTTTCTACAAATGAGCATGTCACCAATGAATGCAAAATAGACTCTGCATCCTCATTACAAACCGGACAAATGCTATTAACACGAACTTGCTTAATACAAAGGAGATCTTTAGTGGGTAAACAATTGTTAACTGATCTCCAAAGAAAATTCTTCACTTTTGGTGGGATTTTTAGATTCCACAGTTTCCTCCAAAAGCCCGAGTTGTCCAAATTTCTTCTTCTATCAGACTGCAGCGTTATATAGGCACTTTTCACTGAATAAACCCCCAGCTTCTCATGTCTCCAAAACCAGTTATCCTCATTATCGTCACCCAAGGGGATAGATAGGATGAGATTAGAATCTCTGTCATCAAATATATCATGAATAAGGTCGACATCCCACTGCTTGATACCTGTTATCATAAGCGAAGATACTGTTTGATTGATCAACGATTCAGAGACAGTATGAATATATGGATCATTAGCCTCTGGTAACCATGGAGTACCCTCTATGAACACAGAATGACCTCCCCCTATTCGACAAGAAACTCCTCGCTTGACCAAGTCTTGGGCTTCTAACACACTCCTCCAAATGTAGCTTGGGTTACTACCAAGCTTGGCTGTTAAGATCGATTCAGAAGGATAATACCTGGCTTTAAAAAGTCTTGATACCAACTTATCTGGATGAACTAAAAATCTCCAAATTTGCTTCCCTAGCAAGGCTATATTAAAATCCCGAACGTTTCGAAATCCCATACCACCCTCACTCTTTCTTGCACTCATCCTATCCCATGACATCCAGTGAATGGATTTTTGCTTAGCAGGATTCGTGTTCCACCAGAATTTACACATAGATCTCTCTAACTCCTTACAAGTGTCGATAGGAATAAGAAAGACACTCATTGTATAATTAGGAAGGGATTGAGCAGTAGACTTGATTAATACCTCCTTTCCACCTCTAGATAATTTCTTTTTATCCCATCCCTGCAACTTCTCCTGCATCTTCTCCTTAATATAGCCAAAAGCTACCATTTTTTTCTTGTGCAAAAAGCTTGGTAAACCCAAATACAAGCTATTTCCATCCGCCTCCTTAAAACCCAGCTGCTGACACAGGCTACTTTTAAGCACATTGCCAACATTCCGACTGAAAATGACAGAAGATCTGTCAATGTTAATTTGTTGACCTGAAGCCTGTTCAAAAATATGAAGCATTTCCTGCACCCTACTTGCACACTCCACATCCGCTTTACAAAAGATATAACAATCATCTGCAAAAAACATGTGTGAAATGGGAGGCGCTGACCGAGCAACTTTAATACCCTGCAAAAGCCCTCTCCTCTCATAGCTACGAATAAGAGATGTAAGACCTTCAATGCAAATCAAAAAAAGGTAAGAAGAGAGGGGATCCCCCTGTCTAATACCTCGAGAGGGCATAACAGAACCAAACACTTTACCAGCATGAGCAATTTGATAATACACTGATGATATGCAAGCCATGTACATGTTCACCACTCTCTGATCAAATCCCATTTTTGTCAAAACCGCTGCCAAAAAGTCCCATTCAACACGATCATAAGCCTTGCTCATGTCTATTTTTAATGCCATCCATCCCTGCTTTCCTGTGGTCTTTCTTTTCATGAAGTGCATTAACTCATGCGCAATCATGATATTATCAGAAATTAAACGGCCCGGAATGAAAGCGCTTTGAGTGTCTGAAATAATTGCATCTATAATTTCTTTGAGACGATTTGCCAAGACCTTAGAGATGATTTTATAAAGCACATTGCAGAGAGAAATTGGACGAAGGTCCGTCATGAACTGTGGATTTTTCTTCTTAGGAATTAGAGCAATGTTGGTTGCTATGAGATTCTTGTCAATGATACCAGTGTCAAAGAAATTCTTGACAACAGCTACCACATCTGCACTAAGAGTTTTCCAGAATTTTTGATAGAATCCGGGTGTCATGTCGTCTGGTCCTGGGCTCTTGTCTGGGTGCATGTGAAACAATGCTTGCTTCACTTCAGTTTCTGTCACTGGGCTCAATAGCATGACATTTTGAGCATCAGTTATCTTTCTCTCGATACCTTGAACTACTTCAGTCCATTCTGTATTAGAAGTTTGAAATAACTTCGAGAAATATCCTGTTATGACTTCCTCCAAACCACTATTCCACTGAACATCCTGACTTTCATTGTTTTTCAGACTCCTGATGTGATTAAGGACACGCCTATTCTTCATAGAAGCATGAAAAAACTTACTATTACTATCACCCTCTCTGAGCCACAACTGTTTTGATCTCTGTCGCCAAAAAATTTCTTGCTGCGTATAGATCTCAGATAGCTTTTTCTGCTCCTCTTTAATCATTGCCAAAGAATAGTCATCACGTCTACCTTTTAAAGCTTTAATTGTCCTCTTGCATTGGTGAATTCTGTTCTTAAAGCTTCCTGTTATATCTTTACCCCAACTGGAAAGAATCTCAGAACATTGCTCCAACTTTTCATAGAAAGAACGGGTCATGCCACTACTCCAGACTTCCTCTACTATTTGTTGGCACATAGGCTCTCGTAACCAAGCATTTTCAAATCTGAACCGCTTAACTTGAAAATCAACTTTTAATGTATGAAGCTCAAGAAGGATGGGACAATGGTCCGAAGTTGATATTTCTAAGTTAAAAAGCTTTGCCTCTGGAAACTTACTCATAAAATCAGCAGAAACCAATGCACGATCAAGCCTAACCTCTATTAAGTCAGCTGTTCCTGATCCTCTCTCCCATGTAAATGGATAGCCAACCAGTTCCATGTCATGCAGGTGACAATCCTCGACAACATTTCTGAATCCCTGAATCAACTGATGTGGATACGGCCTACCACCCTGCTTATCTGCCTGAGACATAACGTTGTTCATATCCCCTATTAAACACCAAGGCAAAGCACTGTGACTTGACAACGTACGAATTAGCCTCCAAGTTTCGTCTCGTTTACTTCTATCAGGTTCCCCATATAAGCCAGTCACTCTAAAATCGACACCATCCTTATTCCTTACTACGACATCTATGTGATTCTTGCTATACGACTTCAAAGTTACCTCGTTTTGATACCTCCAAATCATAGCAACTCCTCCACTATGTCCCTGAGTTTCCACGACCACATTTCCTTCAAAGCCAACTGTCTGTGTGAACTTCTCTACTGTTGCTTGTCTACACAATATCTCACTTATAAAAATGAAATCGGGTTTCTTTTGGAGAACAATCTCCTTTAGGAATTGAAAAGCCCATGGGGTCCCAAGCCCATGGCAATTCCATCCTAGGATACTCATAATGATAGGCGAGCACTCCCATGAGTACTCGCCAGAAGCCCGTTTTTTGAACCATTATTTTTGTCTGTTGTTGCCTCGTCTGTTAAAACAAGATTATCCTCCTCAGAAGTCATAATAATATCTTTATTTTGGCCCGAACAATTATCAATACCAAGCCCATCACCTGCCCTTCTTTTTTTCGTTTCTATGACAGACACATTCCTTTGATTTAGCTGCTCCGTAATTATCTGAGCGTTTGTTACACTATTGTTACCAAACTCGTTTCCCGCTCGTGAGATAATATTTTGAAGATTTGCAATCCCCTTATCCTCTCCTTGTCTACCCGTTTCCGTAATCAGTGGAGATTGTCGTGGATCTTGACGAAATCCATCTTGCTCGCCAGTAGCATCCTGCCTCTCCATGCCTGAGCTTGAATCTCCGGTTTCCATGCCATTTCGTAACCACTTGGCACCTATTGGTTTGACCTGATTTCTAAAAGGAGCTCGCATCCAGGGGCCATAAGGCTTGACAATATTATTCTCTGGCATCTCAAATAGCTTGCTGCAGAATTTCTCCGAATGACCAACAATACCACAGATGAAACAGAAAGTTGGAATGTTTTCGTATTTGAAATTCGCCCAGAACCATTCATCCCCTGCCATTTTAATCTTCATTCGTCGTTTCAGTGGCTTTCTAAGATCAATGGAGACTCGGATTCTCATATAATCACGCCATACCTCTGCAAAATTGTTAGGACACCCCTTAATAAACTCACCAACATACGCAAAGATATTAATTATTCACAAATATGAAAATGTACAATCCTAGAATCTGAGTTTTAGACAGATGTGTAGTGTTGTGATGAAGGGCGTAGGTTGAATCGTAGTAAGAGCGGTGACGTCCTGGCATTGCTTGACGTAAAATGTTAGCGTCATAAGCAAAAAGAACACAAACAAGTGTTTACATGCAGTTTGGCCACAATACATTTAAATGCAGTTTGGCCACAGTACTTTTCTGTATTTATACATGTGAAGCAAACTGGGAAAAGGGATGCAATATTGCAAATGCTTATGTTGTACTTGTCTACTAATTTAGGGAAGATACAACTTTACTCATAAACTGATCAGCCATCTAATCAGAAGGGTGGGAATTTAGCTAGGTGAAGAAACAACATATAGCACCAAGCTGAACTCAGTCAGATATGAGGCCTAATTACTGCAAGAGCCAACAACGAAGCTATCTTCCTTGCTAAATAATCAATGCATGTAAAGCAAAGTAGTAACTTTCTCCTCACTGTCATACTGTTGAGGGACATCTCACTGTCATACTGTTGAGGGACATTTACAGGAGCAATATCAGTGAAAAATTAGTCCATAAATTAATACTATTAGCACCTTTTTTTTGCCAACAATCAACCGTCACCTTTTTTTTCCAACAATCAGCTGTTATATACCAGTTGACACCGTGATTCATCAATCAAGAAGCACCTAAAACATACTAGCAATAGGTAAGACCTCATTTGCAGAAAATGATTTTCAATTTAAAGGGAAAAAGAACAGTGCACAAAATTTGTGTAGGATAGATGCAAAAAGTCATAGCAGGTATGTATGTATACGTATACTAGGAGGCAAAGGATTAATCAGCTGTGGCCGAGACCAACCTCTAGCATGTATATTGCTTCATTAACAAACAGGCGGCTGAGAAGCGCTAGAAGACTGGACTTCATGCACATTATTTACCTAAAATCCAAAGAAATCACTGCAATATGGATTCTATTCATTTACACATTTTATCAGATTAGTGACAATGCATGTTTGATACAGGAGATGAACTTTGTTTCCTGTGCAGCCGGTGGTATAATTCATCCCACTTTCTCATCATCCCATCTAATTCTTCAAAGATGAATTTGACGCTTGGTTTTACTGGCATTAGAGTTGAAGAGTTAACACATACACCAGCAAGCAACGCTAGTACTTTTACTTAATTCTAGTGGACAACTATAGCATATATCTTCTGTTGAAAGATACAATCAGGATAATCAAGATTAGCATGATGTGAACAAACTTTAGCTTATGAAAGTAAAGGTCCCGCACCTCAAGCTTTGGTGGTGACAATATCCAATCATACGGAACAGCAAGGATTGCATTTGCCTCAACTTTATCCATATTTCCAAATTGAAGAAAGAGGACCTGCAAACCCAAACACAAATGACTTCCAGAAATGGATTTGAAATATAAGACAAACAAAAGATGTTATTAATGATTAATAGGGCTTTAGCCTAGAAATCCCTTTCATCTTGCTAATCAGAATTAAGGGTTCAGGCCTTAATGAAGAATCTGTGTGTGAGTATGTGAATTCAAACATTCATGTCTTTGACCATAATTTCTTTTTAGATTATTAATTATCGAAGGGCCTGAAATATAGGTTCATGTTGGATCATCTATAGAAAAAATGATGCATAAGTGATGAACAAAAGCTTGAACATTGTTTGATGAATAATATGTAGAAATTCTAGACAATTGAACAGTGTAATACTGTAATTTGAAAGAATCTCCCTATAACTACATAGCATACCTGTAGCCTGTTTTATAACCTGGATCAAACTCTGTGATAGCAGAAAGAGCAGTATCAGCACAAGACTTGCACTGTGAGTTATCTGTTAAATGTAGGGGTCTAACATCATGCACTTAAGCCAGCAACTTACAGCTTAAGAAGCTGCATGGTAGATATTAGTCTTTTCCTAAAACATTCATAATTATTTGGTGAAAATTTGAGAAATCAAAGCATTCTGCATATTAGAAATCCGAATGTCACTTTTGCAAATGATTCAAGGACAAACTGAAGGCACCTAGAGGCTAGACAGGACATATGGTTGTACAGATAGTAAGAGCTCCCCATAAATTATTACTGTATGCTTTTGTTTGTATTTTGTAAGTGTAGGAGTACCACACTAGTATTAGTCGGTCTGTATACATATTACACTTCTTTACTGATAATTAGGAATGTGTGGTTTGGTTTATCCAAGTAAACACATATTAGCGAGAAACGGACATATTTTACATTACTGGTCTACATACACTCAAAGAATATGGATAACATTAATATGAATTAAACATAGGCCTTAAATATACAAAGTTGCATCAAAGTTTATTCGATGACCATATGACTAAAACTTGTCAGATGACAAAACTAACGCTACTAAATAAAGACAAAATGTGAGTAACGTTTACAGAATATACACACACATCTATATAACAATTGCATTATGGAACAAAAGATTTAGATAATGAATACAGACTTGTATATTGCCCCGTAAACTCACACAAATAAATTGTTGGTGAATAAAGAACACCCTTGTTCATAAACTTCCGTGTCTTCATTTCAGCTGTGTACAATGATATACACAACCTTTTGCATCCCCCTATCTTAAAAATGAAAAAAAGTATAATGTAGCACCTTCCCCAAGTTGAACTTATCAATATTAAAAAGTTTTACTCTATTCGCAAGGTTATAATTGATGAAAATAACTTTTTAAATAAATTTGTCACAGAAAATACGGTAATAAAATAATCGTACATAAAATAATAGAAAAATATGGTATTATATTAAATTAATTATAAAATTAGGCAGATAACGGCAAGCATATTGCGGTTTTAATGTTTATGTCCATTGTCCGGTTACTATTTCAGGTTCGATTTTTGTTAACCGGCCCCTAGATACATTAAAAATTAGAATAAAAAATAATTTAGCGGGATTTGAATATGGTCATGAATAAAAAGTACGGAGAAATTGGGCAATATAAAATATTTTGTATGTGTACATGTTATTTTCTGTTATGTTACTGATTTAAGTAATAAGTTTCTTTATCTGAGTTTAAAAAAATTAATGAGTTTAATTTCTTAAGGGACGAATCATACCAATTTGTTAGAAACTGAATGGGTTGTTCTTACATAAGAGAACAGAAATAAAACATGAAAATATAGTGTTAAAAAATTGAATAAATTTTATGAATGATAGTTGTTTTAGTATCTAGTTTTTTTATAGAAGTAGGTAGATACCATGGTGAACTTGTTTCTAATTATTTTTGTCACGATAAAGCAGCATTCTCTGTTGGTGTTGACCTTTGTAACCTTACTTATTTCTTGTTATAACTTTTCATATATTTATTTTATGTTAATATCTGAACTGGGTCTTTTATTTTATGTTACCATCTTAAGTTAATCGGGACATTCCTGAGTTTCTAACCAAAATTTTATATTTTCATATTTTTAACATTTTCTATGTTTTCTTCTTCGCATGAATCACTGGTGATTCTTTATTTTTTTATTTTTTCTTAGATGGCTAATAATAAATTAAAAAAGTTTACTTATATCACTTGTTTTATATTGAAGTAGTTTTAATTTTATTATTTTTGGATATATAAATTTGTAAAAAGAATTATTGAAATATAAGAATAATGGTGTTTGGATGAGATTAATTTGTTTAAAATTTGAAAATAATATATATTTATTACATGGCACAGGATGTTCCAAAACCAAGCTGGCTAAGAATCTATACTATAACTGAAAAGTGTCAGTTTCTTGACATGATAGCACTGATAGGTTACTAAATATATCTATATAAAACTAAAATGGACCAGGTTGATAATTTTGTTCTCAAGATCCAAACTCATCCCAGACAACAAAGTTGTGCGCTACTGAGGGATGGTTTGCCCAGATGAGATATTTGAACAGGTCCGAAATTGGGAAATGGTTTATACAAAACTAAATAACACTTCTACAAGCTACTGTTTTCTTTATAGCTAGAAATTAAACAACATGGTCATCTAATTCAAATTTCAATGCCCAACCTATTCCAAGCTAACGCTTCTGTTGTCCAATAGAAATAAAAAAAATAATAAGAATATATATCAAGAAACTATTGAATTGAAAAGAGAGCTGAGGAACAGAACAAACAATATAGGTATTAGATGCAATAAGATTTTGCCTTGTAACTTAAATCTTTTATAGGGAAGATTGAAATAAAATTGACCTTTGTATAAAGACTAATAAGGCATCCATAGCTGATTACTGAAGGTGTGAAGCCACATTCCTGCAGAAAGAGATAAATGTCGGTACCCCTACCAGTGAAAAGTAAAAACATTACTGATGTCTGTTACCAACCATAAGCTTTTCTAGCAAGATTTAAAACAACAAATTGATTTCAGCATAACTTCTAGGATAGAATCTTTAGGTAATTAGATGTCAAACTGTACAGGCAAAGAATGCCAGACAGTCAGTTTCCACAGAAATATTCAACTCAAAATTTTTCAAGTAATTACCAAGGACAGTCATTGTTTTTTGTCATGTTTCCGACCTAGCAAACTGTTTTGTGTATAAAACTACTACATTTTTAATGTTAGTAACTTTCAGAACTTATGCCTTTCCTGGAAAACTTCCTTCCCTTCCTGAACTTCCTGTATGCAATCTTTGTAATTCCTTTCACCATAAGAGCACACAGCTTCATCATCTCCGCATCAGCATCAGTCTCAGGCAAGCTTTCAGAATCTGAGTCATCATCACTTTCAGAACTTGATGACTCAGTTTCAGACTTTATGACAAGAGCTTTACCCTTGTCTTTCCTTGAGGAAACTGCTTTGGGGGATTCTTCTTCAGCTTTAAGAGCAACTGTCCTTGACTTTCCTCCTTTCCTCTTGCTTCTTTGTTCCATCTCAAGCTCATGAGTCTTGAGCATTCCATAGATTTCATCAAGAGTTGTTTCATCAAGATTGTAGTTGTCTCTTATTGTTGTTGCCTTCAAATCCCAGCATTCAGGAAGAGCTAACAGGAATTTAAGGTTTGAATCTTCAAGATCATACTCTTTATCAACCAATGACAAATCATTCAAAAGTTTGACAAATCTATCATATAAATCATTCAATGACTCATTTGTCTTTGAGTCAAAATGTTCATACTCTTGAGTGAGTATTGTCTTCCTGTTCTTCTTAATTGTGTCAGTTCCCTGACACCTTGTTTCCAGAGCATCCCATATCTCCTTAGCAGTCTTGCAGTTGATTACCCTGTTTGACATTACATTATCAATGGCACTATGCAGTAAGTGTCGTACCTTAGCATCCTTAGCAATTGATGCTATATCTTCATCAGTATAATCACTCTTCTCCTTTGGTACGGTCTTTGCTGCTTCACCTGCAACTGCAACAGCGAGCTTGGTTGGTTTGTGAGACCCTTCCTTGATTCTATCAAGGTATTCTGGATCTGTTGCTTCCAGGAACATGGTCATCCTTACCTTCCATATGGGATATTCAGATGGTCTCAGTATGGGGACTCTGATGGTCTCATACCGACTCTGAATTTGTGTCTTTGGTGGTTCCTCAGTTTTGGTAGGCTTAGTTGGAGTTTCTGTGTCCGACATGATTGTGTTTGGATCTTTAACTGTATGTGTGTTAATAAATAAGCTCTGATACCACTTGTTAGGTCACACACACTGTAGAGGGGGGTGAATACAGTGTATAATACAATCAAATCGATATTTAATATATTAAGTAATAGAAAATAAACTTTATTGAAACAATAAACTCTGTTACAGTATGGAACTGTTACCTCTCAGTGATGAACAAATATCACGAGAGCTGCTAGGGTTACAATGAATAATCTTCTCGAATATGATAACACTTATAGTGTAAACCCTATGTCTGTGTTTATATACTACACAGTTACAAGATAATCGCTAATTGATATGGAATATAATTCTGCTTCCTAAAACATATCAATCAGATATCTTTTCTTCCAAGTATTCCATTCTTCACGGAACTCCTTCTTCATGCATATCTCTTTTTATGTTTATCTTGATCTTCTTTCCTTTAATCAACTACTGTCCTTATCTGATCGTCCTTCAGCACTTAAGTTCTGATATCTAACTTCTGATGATTATCTCCTGATAATATAAGTACTGATATCCTTAAGTCCTGACTTCCAGTATAAGTACTGATCAACAGTTAAGTACTGATTTGTCCTGTTAAGTAAGATCTGAAATCTAAACATAAATTATATTAGCCATGACATTATCAAATATATCTAACACTCAAGACTCATGAACTTGAGATGGAACAAAGAAGTAAGAGGAATGGAAGAAAGTCAAGGACAGTTGCTCTTAAGGCTGAGGAGGATGTCCCTAAAGTAGCTGCCTCAAGAAAAGGAAAGGGAAAATCTCTCATCACAAAGTCTGATACCGAGTCATCAAGTTCTGATAGTGATGATGACTCAGAAACTGAAAGCTTACCTGAGATGGATCCTTATGAAGAGATGATGAAGCTGTGTGCTCTTATGGTGAAAGGAATCACAAGGATTGCATACAGAAAATTCAGAAAGGGAAAGAAATTTTCCAGGAAAGGTGCAAGTTTTGATAAGAAGGGTTTCGGAAAATCTGAAGGCAAAGGAGGAAAGTCTGGCAGAGGAGATTACTCAAATGTCAAATGCTACAACTGTGGTGAGAAAGGCCATATATCTCCTGATTGCAAGAAAGTGAATAGTAACAAAGGCAAGGCACTTGTCACAAAGAAGAAAAGCTGGACAGGCACTTCCGATTCTGAAAGTGAGGTGAACTATGCCTTAATGGCAAATGCTGATAGCAGTTCTGATGCTGCTGAGTTAAAGGTACCTCAAACTACTAATGCCTCTCATACTGATGATATTACTGAGTTGAGAAGATATCTTAAAACCATGTTCATTAGTTATAGAGATCAAACTTTAACATGTGAAAGATTAACTTCTGAAAATCTTGCTTATAAAAAGAGGAATGATTATTTAGAAAAAGAGTTAGTCATGTTCCATCAAACTCAGAAAGATAGAGATAATGCCTTTTATGTTAGGGATGAAGTACTTAAAATGAATGAATCTCTAAAAATTGAGTTAGAAAAGGAAAGAGAGATTATCAGGACTTGGACTAACTCTGGCAGAACAACTCAGAATTTGTTAAGTAGTGGAAACTGGAAAGAGGGTATAGGTTATGGAGATGATAAGAATGATAAAGGAACTGTGGAAATTGAGCATATAGCTGTTAAACAAAAGCCAAAGGTAAATCCTGTTAAGTTTGTAGCTATAAAGTCTGATATTAATAAATCAGAAGTTAAAGAGAAATTAATTTTTGACAAACCAAAACAGGATAAGCCAACTGAAGTTAACATAGGCTTAATGACTAAGAAGCAGCTTAAGTATAAGCTGAAAGATGTTAAGAATGTAAACAAGGTAAAGCCACCTAGGAAAAATAGAAATGGAAAGGAAGGTGTGAATAAAAGTAATGATTATAAGCCTGTTCCTAATGCTCCTAGAAAGAAATGTTATAGCTGTGGAAATTCTAACCATCTGGCTTCTTTTTGCAGAAAGAATAAGAACATAAACTCCTTACCTTCAAACTCAGGAGTTAAGAGTCAGTCTGTTAGATATAGGCCACAAAATCCTTGTTTTTATTGTGGTAGTTTATGGCATTCCATTTATACTTGTAAGGAATATCATAGTTTGTACTATGATTATTATCAAATAAAACCTTCTTTAAAGAAAGTTAGCATTATTCCTTCTAGTGTAAGTTCTGATGCAAAGTCTGATATTGTAAATTCTGATAAGAAAACTTTTAACATAAACTCTGATGCTAAATCCGCTGCAAATGTTAACAAACTTAATAAGGCGAAAGGATCCAAACAAGTCTGGGTCCTTAAAACTAATCATTAGTGGTCTTTGTGATTGCAGGGCAACAGGAAAAACATCCTAGTTCTGGACAGTGGATGTTCAGGACATATGACTGGAAATAAAGCCCTGCTATCAGACTTTGTGGAGAAAGCTGGCCCAGGTGTTTCTTATAGAGATGGCAACATTGGAAAAACTCCGGGATATGGCAATATCAATCTTGAGAATGTCATCATTGAAAAAGTAGCTCTTGTCTCAGGACTTAAACACAATTTGCTGAGTGTTAGTCAAATCTGTGAGAGAGGTTATCATGTGGATTTCTTTGAAGAACACTGTGAAGTTGTAAGCAAATCTACAGGCAAAGTTGTTGTGAAAGGATACAGGCATGGTAACATTTATGAAGCCAAGCTTTCAACAAGTCCTAATGGTTCTGCAATCTGTCTGTTAAGTAGAGCATCAATTGAAGAAAGCTGGATTTGGCACAAGAAACTCTCTCATTTAAATTTCAACAATATAAATGAACTAGTCAACAAAGATCTTGTGAGAGGACTGCCAAAATCAGTATTTGCTCCTGATGGCCTTTGTGATTCATGTCAGAAGGCAAAACAAAGAAAATCTTCATTCAAGAGCAAGACTGAATCATCAATTCTTGAGCCTTATCACCTACTACATGTTGATCTATTTGGTCCAGTGAATGTCATATCTATTGCAAAGAAGAAATATGCTATGGTTATAGTGGATGAGTTCACCAGATACACATGGGTGTATTTCTTGCACATAAAAAGTGAAACTGCATCTATCTTGATTGATTATGTTAAACAACTGGATAAATTGGTCAAGGACTCTGTGAAAATCATAAGAAGTGAAAATGGCACTGAGTTCAAGAATTTGATTATTGAAGAGTTCTGCAAAGACCATGGAATAAAGCAGGAATTCTCTGCTCCTGGATCTCCACAGCAAAATGGAGTTGTTGAAAGAAATAATAGAACTCTTATTGAAGCTGCACGAACTATGCTTGATGAAGCAAAGTTACCAACCTATTTTTGGGCTGAAGCTGTGTAGACTGCTTGTTTTACTCAGAATGCAACACTTATCAACAAGCATGGAAAGACATGGAAAGACACCATATGAGATGGCGAAGAAAAAGAAGCCAAATCTGAAGTATTTTCATGTATTTGGATGCAAATGTTTTGTTCTTAAGACTCATCCTGAACAGCTATCCAAATTTGATCTAAAAGCTGATGAAGGAATTTTTGTTGGATATCCACTTTCCACAAAAGCCTTCAGAGTCTACAATTAAAGAATAAGGGTTATCATGGAATCTATCAATGTCTCTTTTGATGATAAGAAGATTGCTGGACTTGAAGATTTCAATGATCATGATAAGCTGAGATTTGAAAATGAAGTTTTAAATTCTGATTCTGTAAATCCTGACAGTCTAAATCCTGATACTGCAAACTCTGATGGATTAAACTATGATGTTATTGAAACTATGGTGACTACGCCAAAGCAAGATGCACATGTGCAGGGGGGCATATTGAAGATCCAACCACATCTCAAGAAGCATCAGAATCTACAACAGGTTGTTCAAGTTCTGATTCATCAAGTTCTGATGGGTTAAATTCTGATAATTCTGGAAACTCATGTTCTGATATTTCTGGAAACTCAAATTCTGAAGGATCCAACTCAGAGAGCATAATTTCAGGGGGAGCATCATAAAATGTTGATGGAGACAGCATGGATCATAGGGAGCATCCAGTTCTAGAGATAACCTTCCATCTACAAGGAAGTGGACTAAAGCACATACACCTGACTTAATTATTGGAAATCCTGATGTAGGTGTCAGAACTAGAACAGCTACATCAAATGAATATCTCTATCATTCTTTTCTTTCTCAGACTGAACCAAAGAAAGTGGAAGAAGCTCTTCAAGATGCTGATTGGGTGCAAGCAATGCAGGAAGAGTTAAATGAATTTGAAAGAAATAAAGTCTGGACCCTAGTGCCAAGACCAAAGAACAGATCTGTTATTGGTACAAAGTGGGTGTTCAAAAATAAAAATGATAGTGATGGCATAATTACAAGGAATAAAGCAAGGCTGGTTATAAAAGGATACTCTCAATAGGAGGGAATTGATTATGATGAAACATTTGCACCAGTTACTAGATTGGAGGCCATAAGGATATTTTTGGCTTATGTTGCTCACAAGAAGTTTAAAGTCTTTCAAATGGATGTGAAAAGTGCTTTTCTTAATGAAGAATTGGAAGAGGAAGTATATGTTGAACAACCTCCATGCTTTGTAGATCCTAAATTTCCCAATCATGTCTACAGGCTTGATAAAGCACTTATGGCCTTAAGCAAGCTCCAAGAGCATGGTATGAGAAATTAACTCAGTTTCTTCTGGAAAGTGGATTTGATAGAGGGACAATTGACAAAACCTTATTCTATCTCAACCATGGAAAAGACTTACTTTTGGTGCAGATATATGTTGATGATATCATTTTTGGTTCTACAAATGACAGACTTTACAAAAGGTTTGCCAAACTGATGCAGTCAAGATATCAAATGAGTATGATGGGAGAACTTAGCTATTTTCTGGGCCTTCAAGTCAAGCATGATGAAGAAGGAACTTTTATTTGTCAATCTAAGTACACCAGAAATTTGTTGAAGAAGTTTGGAATGCAAGATTGTTCAAGTGCATCCACTCCTATGGCCACTGCAACAAAATTGGATAAGGATACTGGTATATCAGTAGATATTATTGATTATAAAGGTATGATTGGCTCATTACTCTATCTAACTGTAAGTAGACTTGATATCATGTATGCTACCTGTCTTTGTGCAAGATTTTAAGCAGATCCAAGAGAACCTCACTTAACAGCTGTGAAAAGAATTTTCAAGTACCTTAAGGGTACAGCTGATCTGGGATTGTGGTATCCTAGAGAATCAGACTTTAAGATAATAGGTTACTCAGATGCAGATTTTGCAGGATGCAAAATTGACTGGAAAAGCACAAGTGGAAGCTGCTAATTTCTTGGAGGCAGATTGGTTTCTTGGTTTAGCAAGAAACAAAAGTCAATTTCCACATCAACTGTAGAAGCAGAATACATTGCTGCAGGAAGCTGTTGTACACAAATTCTTTGGATGAAGAATCAGTTACTGGATTATGGGTTAACATATTTTAAAATCCCTATTTACTATGATAATCAAAGTGCTATTGCTATGACAGGTAATCCAGTTCAACACTCAATGACAAAGCACATCAGCATTAGGTACCACTTCATAAGGGAGCATGTGATGGAAGGTACAGTGGAATTGCATTTTGTTCCAACAGATCAACAACTAGCAGATATCTTCACAAAACCACTGTTTGAAGCTAATTTTACAAGATTGGTAAATGAACTTGGAATGGTTTCAGGTTCTTTCTCTAAATCTGGCTAGTTTATGTTCTTATACATCAGACTTTATGATCAGTGTTAACAAATATTACTATCTTTGTGCTTAAACTGAAATTTACTTAAGTGTTGATTGTTGTCTGATGTGAATTTCTAAACTCTGATAGTGATATAAATGTTTCTATGACTATTCAATCCAATGAGGATAACTGTGCTAGATGCTGACCTAGTAGTCTTTAACATACTGATGATCCAATGTTTGAAGTAACTATTTATGTGGAAATCTTTTTACACAAGCAAATTCTGATATTGAGCTTAGTTGAAGTTTACTTTGTGTATCTTATTACTAAGTCAAAAACTATAATATTGCTTCTTATCTGTTAAGTTCTGATGTTAGTAAATTTGGTGGATGTACTAAATGCTGATAAGCCTCACTTATCAAAAGAAAAAGAAAAAGAAAATAAAAATCAGGTACTCCTTTGAAATCTAGAGTAAAAATATGGAAGGGAAGACCCAAGTGCATTGCTGGTATTAAGTAATATGCAGTAGAAAAGCATAATAAAATTTTCTTGGTGACTTTTCACATTCTCTGATTACTGGAAAAATACTCTGATAACAGCATAAATTCTGATAAGCAGTCGTGACTCACTTATACTGAGAAGCCACTGTAAAATGGAATTTCAAAAGATGCATAAAATGAGCATAATACAGTTGAGGTGGACTCATGCATGAACTCATTCTATAGTAGACTTCAGAATAATGACAGATTTTGAGTAAAGTTCTTAGTTATGCCTTATTTCTAAGATGTACTGGAGTGAATCAAACTTTACTCTTTGTCTGATATTTAGCTTAATGCACACACTTACACTCCATATGAATGATGAAAATTATTGTGGTGATAAATGTTGTTTTAGATGAACAGTCTAAGTGTCAGTTGCATAAATTCTGAGGACAAGTTCTGATGGAAGTTCTGATGATTAAGTTCTGATGTACCCATATCAGTATTTGTGTGAAGAATTGTTAGGTCACACACACTGTAGAAGGGGGGTTGAATACAGTGTATAGCACAATCAAATCGAATTCAAAGAACACAAGTAACAGAAAACAAACTTTATTAAACTCTGTTACAATGTGGAACTGTCCTATCTCAGTGATGAACAAAATATCACGAGAGCTGCTAGGGTTACAATGAATATTATTCTCGATAATGATAACACTTATAGTGTAAACCCTATGTCTTTGTTTATTTACTACACAGTTACAAGATAATCGCTAATTGATATGGAATATAATTCTACTTCCTAAAATATATCAACCAGTTATCTTTTCTTCCAAGTATTCTATTCTTCATAGAATTCCTTCTTCATGCATATCTCTTCTTGCGTTTGTCTTGATCTTCTTTCCTTTCAATCAGCCGTCTTCCTTATTTAAAGTCTCCTTAAGTCCTGATATTATCTCCTGATAAATATCTCCTCAACCTTAAGTTCTGATAACTTAGGTTCCGACTTCAGTATAAATGCTGATATCCAGTTAAGTATTGATTTGTCCTGTTTAAGTAAGATGTAACAACCCAAATCCGGGGTCAAGATTTGGTGTCACTAAACAATCATTACATAAGATAAAAGAATATTCAATTAACCTCTTTTATCCGGATCGTGTACAGGTTATGGTACGAAACAAGAATCTAATATTCTACAACTTTCAACAACTAAAATACAATTATAAATACCTTTGAACTAATGCTCGTATCATATTCTTCTAACTTCTTCAACCTCTCGCAGTGGTGATTTCTCGAACTTCTGCTGTCTATCTAAGCTATTCATTTTTATCCTTATCCGTCTCTGGCAGAAATAAGAATTGACAAAGCAAGAGTGAGCCAAAAATGTCCAGCAAGTATATAATTTGAGTTTCAAACATTAATATCAAAGAAAACTTCCGGACAAAATCTTAAAACAATTTTAAACAATTCTATTTATTTGAGTGAGTTGAGCGAATAAACGTTGGCTGTCACCAGCGTTTAATTATAAATTCAAAAATGACAAGCGATTCCCCGATTCATCTCTCAAATCAGGGTTTTGTCTGGTTTTGGAATCATAAAACCATTCGAGAGAGAATGCCATTAATGGCGATCAACAACAAATTAGACTGGACACTAGTTCACATCTATATTCTGCTGATCAGTCAGAATATAATGCAGATCTATATCTCAATATATAGACCGAGTCGGGTCCCTAAGCACTACGGCCCATCTCGAGGCACCAGTCATCCCGGTCCTCAGGATTAAGTAAAACTCAATCCCCAAAATATCACTATCCAGCCCATAGAGTGTTTTGATGTCAAATCATTTTGAATTCAAAATATCCCAATTCAGGATTCGCAAATAACCCGAAAGAATGGGTATTTGCTCACGAGAGCAATCGAATTATAGGAACAATAATGAAAGGAACTTGCATAATCAGAGTAATTGCAGCGAAATGTAAAATAGTTAACTATTCTGAACTTAGAATAGGAACGAATAAATATTTGTAGTATTTAAAAGAAAATTCAAGAATATTTGCAGTATTTAAAAGAAAATTCAAGAATATTTGCAGTATATAAAAGAAAAATCTAGAATACTTGCAGTATTTAAAAGAAAATCCAGAATACTTGCAGTATTTAACAGAAAATCCAGAATACTTGCAGTATTTAAAAGAAAATCCAGAATACTTGCAGTATTTAAAAGAAAATCCAGAATACTTGCCTCGATAAGCGTTAACCACTATTATCGGTCGACTTTTGTATTGTCTTGAGCATTTAGCTTCATCGTCAAACCACTATCCTATTCTGGATACAATCCCAACATTCAGACCCTTCAGTTGAAACTTCGTTGATCTCGACGTCTAATCACTAGATCGTTTCTAGTCCGATGTCACGTCTCAGGTCTTCCGTCTAAAATCTACAGGGTTGAACTACCCTAATTTAGATAACTGCTTAAGCTTAACATCAAATCATTATCCTATTCTACCCATACGATTTCACAACCGAATTCATATTTATATGTATTATCGAAATACACATAGCAATTATGGTTTACATCTTCGAAAATCGATTCGGTTTTTAATTTCGGAAAATACTTATATTTGTCGTTTTGAAAAATAGGGTAATCGATTATTCACAAAATATCTTGTCTCAATAGCAGTCAAGTTCATATAATATAATTGGATATGGTTATTCGACGTCTCCGATAATTATAGGTTATATTCCCGTATTTTTGGAATTAATTTCCCGAAAATCGGGCAGCGTTTCCTTTGTTTATCGGCCTACCCGTCGAAATCAAATCGACGTCAATCCACAACAACAATCCAATTACAACAACCACATCCAAACACCATTCGCAATCCCAATCACCGATACAATTCAATTATTTTTATATTTTTATTCGTATTTTTTATTTCGCAATTTATTTTATCAACTAATTTTTATTTGATTATAATTTAGGTCTCAGATAAAAATCATCATCGCCCACCGTCGACTCGCCGAGGCTCATCGCCGACGGCGATAAAATTCGCGGGTTTCCGATTATATCGAACATCCTTCACGAACTTCATCGATTAAATCTTACTATTTTCTGCACCAAAATAAAATATTATTTTATTTCACAAAGAACTCAGTCAATTATTTCGTGCAAAAATCACAGTATTCAATCAATATTACGCAACCAGAACAACACAGGGCCGAAGGAAAGATAGGCCGGAAAATCATCAGAACCAAGAACCAAGGACACAAGGACACAGGCAACGCACACAAACATCAAACTGGAGATGTATGTACACACAGCCGAACACAACCAAATACACGCGCCTATGCGCCGCCACCAATCGCCGCCACACCTCTCGGAAATCCGAGAGGTGGCAACGAAGCAACAGAAAATCAAAATATATATACACACGAGTATGCATACACATATATATGTATATATAGTCTGACAGGAACGAAGCTGCAGTGAAACAAGCAATTTAATTCAACGCCGGAAACTCACCGGAAAACCGAGAGACAGAACCGGGAAAAGAGAGAAAGAAAGGAGAGGGGAAAGAGAGATCGAAGAGAGGAGAGATTCAAATGAGGAGATGAGAAGAGAGTGATTCAAGAAAGAAATTAGGGATTGAAGAGGAAGTCGGGTGATACCCGAAAGAACAGCCCCCTATTTATGATTCGTTTTGTTTATAATTTTGTTCTCGAATAAATCCCGCAGCAACGTTTTATCTGACCCGTACTCTTTGTTTAACAATATAATATACGGATTAAATAAATTGAGATAATTCCAAAAAAGCTTCAAAATTCCCAAATCAAATAGAACTTAACAAAATATAATTTTCATAAATTTAAAACAATTTCTGAAACGAAATTTATTCTCGTTCATTTTCATTTTTTTTATCAATTAAACGGATCGACGAGCAGGTGAAATGAATCCCAAAAATTATCAAAATAATTTTTAAAAATCTCGGAATATTCTGAACTTAATAAACTAAAATTTTCATGATTTTTGAAATATTCTGGAATTAAATACTGATTTTACATTTAAATGAAATCAGAAAATTATTTAAAATTAAATAATCGATAAATATTGATTTCTAAATTTTATAAACTCCTAAAAATAATAAATAAATTATAAAGCAGCAAAAAAACATTTTTTTGAAACAATTTTATCATTTATGATAATAATTATTCTATAAAATTACTTTAAGAATGAGTGAAGTTCATACAGCTCGATAATTAATTACAAAATTAATCTTTGCATCCAACAATTCACAAACAATAAATAATACACATCGCATAGCTAACCGAATCATCACACATTTGATTTGTTTAATAATTCGATAATTACATTTACCTTTTGGATCCGAAAATAGGTTACTTAGCCGCTAAGTAAGTGAAAAGACGCTACAATTATAATACCAAATTTGGATAATTATCAAAACAGAGCTATATATAAAATAATTTCTATGAAAATAAGATAATAATGTCTTGTCTTTTGAGAATATGGATTCTTATCGATATATAAAATAATTTGCGTATCGAAAATTTCACACCGGGACTCGTACATGTCAAACCGTACCCCGGATCAAAAAAGTCAAAACCTGAAAAGTGTTCAGAATTATCAGATTAGGTTAGGAAGGAGTTTTCGGAAGAGTTTCTGGTTGTAAAAACGTAAAAACAATTGAAGTAGGACGATTTCTGATTTTAAAATTTTATTTTATAATTATGTAAAATAATCATTATTAATTCTATAAATTCTTATAAAATCATATGGTAATCCAAAAATTACCATAAAAATACCAAAATTATCTATATTTAATTCTAGATAATTAAAAATTAAAATATCTACATTTTTATCAGAAATAAACATGCAAATATTAATATCAATTATCAAATAATTCACCGAAATTCACATAAAAATCACATAATAATTATTTATTGATAAAGACAAGTACATAATATTTCCCAGGCGTTATATTCTTCCCCCCTTAAAAGGATTCTGTCCTCAGAATCATGCTAAGGAACAGACCATGATGTTTTCCAAGTGTCTTACTTAAAATTTCTCAGTTCTCATCACCTTAATCACAACTCAACGGCCTTTTATCGTCATCACATTTATCAGTTGCTTATGCAAACTCCTAACTCAATCTTTTATTTCACATATTTAGAGCTAAATTACTCTTCATAGTCATACACACATAAATGCCTTATGGACTCGTTACACATGTGACAACAAGACCAACTCATTCACAATCGTTCTATCTATCTCACTATTTCAAAGGACCAACTTAATTTACACTAACCTTCTTTTCTTTCCGATTCTAATAGTTTCCTGTTCATGAAATTTCTATTTTCACTGGTTGTTCTTCTCTACTTATCATGTCCCCTTCTGTTCGGTTAAATTGACCTATAATCGTTTCCAATCGTATTCAAGAATCTTTAATCGGTTTCTTGCATTTCCTATTCGTCTGCACCCCATGTCCTGAGTTCATGACGTTGATGCTTCGAAATGTTCTACATCTATTCACAAGCTAAAAAGAAAAATCTCGGCAATTGCATTTACTCACCACTTGGTAGCATACTTCTATTTCTTTTCAATCACTATCAAGTAGATTCATCAAGCGAGAATCTGCTATTATCTGAAAGGAAATATTAATTTGGAACGGAATGAATCATAACTTTATTTAAAACTCGGTCTCGTGGGTGCTAATACTCATTTGGTTGTCCTATCAAATTAGATATCAATACGAACTTTGATGCTCACAACGTCTCATACTAAAGTCAACATCAATCATCTGTATTAATACCACCTTTGATATTCAACAACAAAGTAAGTATCAGCATAAACCAAAAGACGGATCAAAACCTATTTTTCAGTTCCTAAATTTTCCAATTCTTTTACCCATTTCTCAACAATCTTAATGGTATTCATTCTTTTATTTCTATTTGAAACATCTATTCCTAAATGGATCTTTCATGTTTGATCTTTACCCACACACTGGAGCTCATAATCAATTATAACCCAAATTCATATCTTTGAAGCTGAGAATGCAGCTGTTATTTTCCAACTCTTCGCAAGCATATCTTCAGGCGTTTAACTTGGTCTTCCTTAGTACTTGAATTAACGAGGATGTTATCAATAAATACAATACACTATCCTAATACTCCTGGTACATGGTGTTCACTTCATCTTCACACTTATAATTCCTGATAATCGACACGTAACTTCATACTTCTATTCTCTCTTTCCATGACCACTTTTGTGTACAGCGCAAACTACTCTTTATTTCATTATATTCTTTCATTCCACATTTCTGATGTTTTCCTTCACTTACTATTTCATCCCTATTGAGTTAGACGATACAAGGCTTTTGACACCAGCTTGAATCTGTGCAGTAACCGACGAGAAATTCTTACCTTCTTCCCTGAGGTACCCTTGGTAAATCATTTGTTCGAACCTCCGGAACTTCACTTTAGTTTTAAAGAATTCCGACATGAGATTCATTGCAACATTCTTTTCTAGTAGTTCTCCATTAATACCTTTGTTTAATCATCCCTGTTTACACGCATATTTGGAACGAACTCCTATTTCCAACTATCGACGTTCCATCTCATTCTCCTAATAGTTATGGCACAACCGACGTTTCCAACTTGCATATTTTCTGGATTATTTTATAAAATTTCTTTATCATCCTTTTGATTCCACTTCTTGTCTTGATTAGTTCTTCGTTCTCATTATTCATTATCTTTTTCATACATAACGAATTTCTTTTTCTTAGTAATATTACTCTGTTTATTATTGGATAGGTCATTTCTGAAGTTCACACTGGAATGAAGGCTTTTATTTGTACTATTTAAATTCTTACTAATATAATTATCGAATTTCCTCGGTAGCTAGTTTCTTAGCCTTGCTTGGCGTATCACAAATCGCGTGTTTGACTTCTCTTCATTGACTATCATCTCTTTTCCTGAGTTCACATGCGGACTTCATCAATCTCCGTCTTTCATTGGATGCTTGAATTTGCGAGCTTTCCAGTATTCTACAGCAACTTCTATTCAACCGCCGTTCAAAAGAAGTGTACATTCAAATATTTTATTAATTCGTCATTCGATATGGGTACACACCCAAGTTCTTCCTGGAACGCTATTGCAGATGATATAATCTCTTTGCTTTATCTCATACCTTCAGGTCTTGAAATATTCTTCTTACTAGCATGAACCAATAACTTCCTATTCCTTTTATTCATCGAAAAGAGCATATTCTTCTGGATCACACCTTGCACCTGATTACAATAACATCACGCTAATTGAACTAGGCCTTTTAATTTACGTTAACGCCATTACTTTTTCCAAATTTCTTATCACTTTAATTTCGGATCTGGAAATTATGTTAGAGTTTGACTCAATCTAATTGGAATCGATCTCCATTTAACTAACCATTAGTTAGTAAAGTTGATCAATTAACTCCTTTAACTGATCACTTAAACCAAATGCTGACTAGCTAACTGGAATCAAAGACCAATTATATAAAGTCGGTTTGGTCATAACAACTTTCTCAAGAACCGAGATTGCAATTATTTGGAGTACTGACGAGAACGACAATATACTTCTTTGTTCTTAACTATAGGGTAATTTCTGAAAATTTGGGCAGCACTTCCCCCTACACCATTGACTACCATTCGGACTCAAGCCGACACCATCAATCAACCAAATCATCCACAATCATATTCGTCCACTTCCATCAACCAAATTCATCCATTCAACACAATTCAGGTTATATCGTTTTGATCAGCATATGTACTATTTATTGGCATAACATATATCTTTTAGTTATAATTGGGTTTTATATCAACAATGATAACCATACCTTTCTCAGTCCATTCAGAATATTACGAATTGTTATTAATGAACTTAAAGTTTGATTTCATGATTCTTTTAATTTATTTTTGACCATTATTAATCGGTTTATCTTTTAATAACTGCGCATGGTCTTCATTATTACCGTCACAATCTCGTAGAAACTCAATCGTTAGATCATTATTTCTTAAAAAAAATCACAATTGAGTCACCATTGCTTCATCTCCACTTATGGCTTCGCATCAAACTTTCGTCACTGACCCGGGTATGAGCATTGAATTCACAATCACTTATTTACGCAAATTAGAAAACTTCACAATTTCTTGAAGAACACGTTCGAAGTTTGATTACATTTAAGATTTCTTCCATCTTGAATTTTCACGACTAATATCTTTTCATGACGAAGGGATGCCTCATGTATTAACCGCCTATCTGAGTCATCGTTCATAATTTCCTTGATCTTTGATCGTCGTCCCGATACTCGTTTACTTCGTCTGACGCACACAACTTTGCTTCCTTATTTTGCAACTAATTTATTCATTACGATTCACTAACGATTTTATTTTTTTCATCGAAATCTTCTGATTTGAAAGTGCATCGCGTTAACGTACTCTACTGTACTGATGAGATCCTCATAACATGAACAACTGTCAGATTTGATGTCCTTTCCACGACCACATTGTCAGTGTATCCATTCTTCCTTGCTCGTAAATGTTCATCATTTATCAGCTTGCAATCCTATTTTCCTTCGACACATAATTCTACCTGTCACACGGGACTATTCTATTTCTCTTGTAATCGTCAACGAACAGACTCGATGCAAGAGGAGAGTTTGTGAACATGATTTTGTTTGAAAAGAAAAACGGAATAAGGAATAACAATACAACAACCGATTGGAAGAATTTGTAAATCAGAAAATTGGAGGAAGAAAAATGAGTGAAGAATGAGACAACCATATTCGTACTCAAGATGGCCAGTCTTTCATACTATATGGCATACAGCACATGATTAGGTGGCATCCCACATGACTCTTCGTCATTTCGATAAAGCATCATATCATAATACTGTTGTCTTAATCAGGAATCAAGAATTTGAGAAGAGAAATAATTCAGATAGAATACAAACAATTTTCTCTCCTATAATTTATCAACAGAAGAGCTCATACGTATTCACGGATCCAGAAGAACATATGCTATCATATTTGAAAAAGAATAACATTGTAGATCACCATTGGTCACCATCCACGCTCCATTTACGTATGCTTCTAGGGACCATTCAGATGAGAGATTCACCATTTAGGTCACGTTATAACTTCGGAATGTCTTCTGGGAATGCCTCCATATCCAAAGCTTTTAACAATTCGATCATATCGCGTCCTTATAAAATTTACAATCATTGCTTCCAGTCGCATTCAAGAATCAAGAAAATGTATACTATCGTATTAGAATAAAGGATATCAGTATTGATCACCTTCCATGCTTCACCTATATCTGCCTTCAGGATTGTTCGAATACAGATTTACGATCTAAGTCACCTTAGTGCTTCGAAATGATGCTTGGAAATACCTTCACACCAAATGCTTCAATAATTTAATCTTAATCGCGTCATTTCGAAAGTTAAAATCACGGCTTCAGATTTCATCTATGTCGTGTAAAATACCCATTGATCACGTAATGCCTCTATTTCATCGATAGAAATACGATTCTTCTCCAATCATCTGGAAGATTCTGCCATTTCCTCCAATCATCCTCCGTCCATTCGAATCACGAATCTCGTTAAATTTTAATAATTTTTTAAATTGGGTAAATAATATTTTAATATGTTGATTCAATTATTGATTTTATTAAAGAACGTTTACTTTCATTTTTCACAGCAAACCTTAAACCTTCTCCATGCTGGTGGGTCTACTTGGCCCTTTGAATAACAACACTGAGTCTAATTCCATTCTTCTCTTTAGATCATTTTCTGTCTATAATAACAAGAACATAAATATTAATTTGACAACCAATTTGTAAAACTCATTTCATGCAAAAATCTTCTGAAAGTTGATTAAGAAAATCTTTTCCGAAATCTCATTTTAAAGTTTTGGAAATCAAATATTTGGTCGTCATTACTATATACATTACTTGCTATTTTTATGGTTTACCAATGAAATATCTAATTAAAATAATGTCCATATAAGGGTCTCTTCACTTTGGTACCTCTTCTATATTTCCTCGGATTCAGCTCGCACTGATTAGTCGCCGAAACTTCATTCACCGTCGTAAATCATCTTATTCGCAATTCTATCGCAACGCTGACATTTAGTATTGTCTTTAACATTCTTGTCATCGTCCTTGCCGTTATTCTCACACCCACGTATGTGATTCGGTGTTCTGTCGGTAGATAGGGTCGCATTTTCTTGCTAATCTTACCTATATCTAGAAAGGTAGCTATCATTCCTCGCGCAGCTCCCGATGGGTGATAAGAATCTTCTCGCAACGGTGGTGCCTTCAAAACGTGCAATGTTGGTTCTTCATCCGCTTCCATCAACTGGTTGCTCCCGACGTGGTACGCGTCCTAATACCTAATTCTAAGTTAAATCGTAACTTTTCTTACACAAATTCTCACAAGAATCGATCGCATAGTCTTCAAAACCACATGAAAAGTAGGGTAACATACCCAATCTCCGTCCGTCGATCTGTCGATCCCTTATTACTATAGGATCTAAGAATTCAATATACCTATAGCGTTGCGACATTCGCCTTGCACTTTCTCAACAATCCTATCTTAGCAACTCCATCTCGGATCTACTAACCCTAATTCGCACTCAACTCAATTCATCCTGAATATGCCTAGGGTCTTTCCTATCCTGTACGACCTATCATTCCTATCTTACTCTCACCTATTCTTATTTCAGTGACCAATAACCTGCAGCTCTGATGCCAACTGTAACAACCCAAATCCGGGGTCAAGATTTGGTGTCACTAAACAATCATTACATAAGATAAAAGAATATTCAATTAACCCCTTTTATCCGGATCGTGTACAGGTTATGGTATGAAACAAGAATCTAATCTTCTACAACTTTCAACAACTAAAATACAATTATAAATACCTTTGAACTAATGCTCGTATCATATTCTTCTAACTTCTTCAACCTCTCGCAGCGGAGATTTCTTGAAGTTCTGCTGTCTATCTAAGCTATTCATTTTTATCCTTATCCGTCTCTGGCAGAAATAAGAATTGACAAAGCAAGAGTGAGCCAAAAATGCCCAGCAAGTATATAATTTGAGTTTCAAACATTAATATCAAAGAAAACTTCCGGATAAAATCTTAAAACAATTTTAAACAATTCTATTTATTTGAGTGAGTTGAACGAATAAACGTTGGCTGTCACCAGCCTTTAATTATAAATTCAAAAATGACAAGCGATTCCCCGATTCATCTCTCGAATCAGGGTTTTGTCCGGTTTTGGAATCATAAAACCATTCGAGAGAGAATGTCGTTAATGGAGATCAACAAATTAGACTGGACACTAGTTCGCATCTATATTCTGCTGATCAATCAGAATATAATGCAGATCTATATCTCAATATATAGATCTAGTTGGGTCCCCAGGCACTACGGCCCATCTCGAGGCACCAGTCATCCCGGTCCTCAGGATTAAGTACAACTCAATCTCCAAAATATCACTATCCAGCCCATAGAGTGTTTTGATGTCAAATCATTTTAAATTCAAAACATCCCAATTCAGGTTTCGCAAATAACCCGAAAGAATGGGTATTTGCTCACGAGAGCAATCGAATTATAGGAACAATAATGAAAGGAACGTGCATAATCAGAGTAATTGCAGCGAAATGTAAAACAGTTAACTATTCTGAACTTAGAATAGGAGCGAATAAATATTTGTAGTATTTAAAAGAAAATTCAAGAATATTTGCAGTATTTAAAAGAAAATTCAAGAATATTTGCAGTATTTAAAAGAAAAATACAGAATACTTGCAGTATTTAAAAGAAAATCCAGAATACTTGCAGTATTTAAAAGAAAATCCAGAATACTTGCAGTATTTAAAAGAAAATCCAGAATACTTGTAGTATTTAAAAGAAAATCCAGAATACTTGCAGTATTTAAAAGAAAATCCAGAATACTTGCCTCGATAAGCGTTAACCACTATTATCGGTCGACTTTTGTATTGTCTTGAGCGTTTAGCTTCATCGTCAAACCACTATCCTATTCTGGATACAATCCCAACATTCAGACCCTTCAGTTTAAACTTCGTTGATCTCGACGTCTAATCACTAGATCGTTCCTATTCCGATGTCACGTCTCAGGTCTTCCGTCTAAAATCTACAGGGTTGAAATACCCTAATTTAGATAACCGCTTAAGCTTAACATTAAATCGTTATCCTATTCTACCCATACGATTTCACAACCGAATTCATGTTTATATGTATTATCAAAATACACATAGCAATTATGGTTTACATCTTCGAAAATCAGATCGTTATTTAATTTCGAAAAATACGTATATTTGTCATTTTGAAAAATAAGGTAATCGATTATTCACAAAATATCTTGTCTCAATCGCAGTCAAGTTCATATAATATAATTGGATATGGTTATTCGACGTCTCCGATAATTATAGGTTATGTTCCCGTATTTTCGGAATTAATTTCCCGAAAATCGGGCAGCGTTTCCTTTGTTTATCGGCCTACCCGTCGAAATCAAATCGACGTCAATCCACAACAACAATCCAATCACAACAACCACATCCAAACACCATTCGCAATCCCAATCACCGATACAATTCAATTATTTTTATGTTTTTATTCGTATTTTTCATTTCACAATTTATTTTATCAACTAATTTTTATTTTATTATAATTTAGGACTCAGATAAAAATCATCATCGCCCACCGTCGGCTCGCCGAGGCTCATCGCTGACGGCGATAAAATTCGCGGGTTTCCGATTATATCAAACATCCTTCGCGAACTTAATCGATTAAATCTTATTATTTTCTGCACCAAAATAAAATATTATTTTATTTCACAAAGAACTCAGTCAATTATTTCGTGCAAAAATCACAGTATTCAATCAATATTACGCAACCAGAACAACATAGGGCCGAAGGAAAGATAGGTCGGAAAATCATCAGAACCAAGAACCAAGGACACAAGGACACAGGCAACGCACACAAACATTAAACTGGAGATGTATGTACACACAGCCGAACACAACCAAATACACGCGCCTACGCGCCGCCACCAATCGCCGCCACACCTCTTGGAAATCCGAGAGGTGGCAACGAAGCAACAGAAAATCAAAACATATATACACACGAGTATGCAGACACATATATATGTATATATAGTCTGACAGGAACGAAGCTGCAGTGAAACAACCAATTTAATTCAACCCCGGAAACTCACCGGAAAACCGAGAGACATAATCGGGAAAAAAGAGAAAGAAAGTAGAGGGGAAAGAGAGATCAAAGAGAGGAGAGATGCAGATGAGGAGATGAGAAGAGAGAGATTCAAGAAAGAAATTAGGGATTGAAGAGGAAGTCGGGTGATACCTGAAAGAACAGCCCCTATTTATGATTTGTTTTGTTTATAATTTTGTTCTCGAATAAATCCCGCAGCAATGTTTTATCTGACTCGTACTCTTTATTTAACGATATAATATACGGATTAAATAAATTGAGATAATTCCAAATAAGCTTCAAAATTCCCGAATCAAATAGAACTTAACAAAATATAATTTTCGTAAATTTAAAACAATTTCTGAAACGAAATTTATTCTCGTTCATTTTCATTTTTTTTATCAATTAAACGGATCGACGGTCAGGTGAAATGAATCCCAAAAATTATCAAAATAATTTTTAAAAATCTCGGAATATTCTGAACTTAATAAACTAAAATTTTCATGATTTTTGAAATATTCTAGAATTAAAAACTGATTTTACATTTAAATGAAATCAGAAAATTATTTAAAATTAAATAATCGATAAAATATTGATTTCTAAATTTTATAAACTCGTAAAAATTATAAATAAAATTATAAAGCAGTAAAAATAATTTTTTTGAAACAATTTTAGCATTTATGATAATAATTATTCAATAAAATTACTTTAAGAATGAGTTAAGTTCATACAGCTCGATAATTAATTACAAAATTAATCTTTGCATCCAACAATGCACAAACAATAAATAATACACATCGCATAGCTAACCGAATCATCACACATTTGATTTGTTTAATAATTTGATAATTACATTTACCTTTTAGATCCGAAAATAGGTTACTTAGCCGCTAAGTAACTGAAAAGACGATACAATTCTAATACCAAATTTGTATAACTATCAAAACAGAGCTTCCTATAAAATAATTTATACAAAAATAAGATAATAATGTCTCGTCTTTTGAGAATATGGATTCTTATCGATATATAAAATAATTTGCGTATCGAAAATTTCACACCGGGATTCGTACAGGTCAAACCGTACCCCGAATCGAAAAAGTCAAAACGTGAAAAGTGTTCAGAATTATCAGATTAGGTTAGGAAGGAGTTTTCGGAAGAGTTTCGGGTTGTAAAAACGTAAAAACAATTGAAGTCAGACGATTTCTGATTTTAAAAATTTATTTTATAATTATGTAAAATAATCATTATTAATTCTATAAATTCTTATAAAATCATATGGTAATCCAAAAATTTCCAGAAAATACCAAAATTATCTATATTTAATTCTGGATAATTACAAATTAAAATATCTACATTTTTATCATAAATAAACATCCAAATATTAATATCAATTATCAAATAATTCACCAAAATTCACATAAAAATCACATAATAATTATTTATTAATGAAGACAAGTACATAATATTTCCCAGGCGTTACATAAGATCTGAAAACTAAACACAAACCATATTAGACATGACATTATCAAATATATCTAACAATCTCCTCCAACTTGTAAATTAGCATAATATACAAGCTCAACAGATATTTGATGATGTCAAAAACATTAGGTACAAATGCATGAGAAATTGACTTGATAACTACAATTTACAGTCCTTAAAGCTTTACCAATTTTAACTTCTGATAACAACTTTAGTCTATATACACATCAGAATTTAAGCAGTTGTAGATCTTTGACTTGGCTTCAATTTCTGATCTCTTCAATATCAGGAGTTGTTCTGAGATAGTTCTTTAACAAACATCTCTCAGCATATTTGAGTTCATCAATCATCCTCCTTTTAGCATCTTTAAGCTCTGCAGTATCTTCACCAGTTTGGAAGATAACATATCTGAGATAATTGATTTTTGCTTTCCTTATCTCCTGATCTAGTCTGATCAAATATGCCTTGTCAGACTCAAGATTGAATTCCACAACCTTATACCCCAGAAAGGTAGTTATAATCTTAGCAGAGTTAGGCTTCATCTCAACAATATCACCTTTGTGATCTCTGTACTTCGGACAATAAGAGCTATCAGACTTTACACAGTAGAGCTTCTTCTGCCTTTGAATTTGAGACTTCAAATAACTTGCAACACTTTCTATAAACCTGTTCTTCACTTAAAGTAAGAATAATACATGTTCTAGTTCCTCAAAATACTTCAGTGGTATATCTCTCTACCTAATATGGTATACCCTTCCATCTGTCATAAAATATAACATGACATATTCTTTCAAGAAGGTATGGTAAACCATCTGTACAGATTCAAGTAGATTCAATCTTTCAGGAGTTGCTCCAATACCTGGTTCACTCAAGGAAGTTGGATCATTGGTAGTGTTACTTACTCTTTTCTCTCTCGAACTATCCAACCCAGATTTGTCTTTTGCTTCCTTTCCTGTAACAACTCTTGCTTCAAAACCACTTGTTGCAGTCTTCAGAGATTGAGTCTATTGAGCTTTGTTGAATCCTGGTTGGAGTAACTTTGAAGATTTAACATGAGCAATGTCAGAGGTTTCCTTTGACTTATCTTCTGATATCAAGCCAACTTGAGTTATGTCAGAGGTTGCTTGCTTCACAATCATATCAGAACTTACTATATCTTGACTCTGAATAACTTGAGCCATGTCAGAGGTTGTCTTAGAAATCTTCTTTGAAACTAGAGTAAGATTAGCATCTTCAACAGAAATTTCTTCATCCATAGGAGGCACATAAACCTTAACAGGTTCACCAACTTTTTCTTTGCCTTTGGACCTTGAATCTATCTGCAATTGTGATTTGGCCTTGGTTTCCACAGGATTTGTCCTTTCTTTTATCACAATGCCTTTAGCCGTCGGAAGTTTCTTTTCAATAATAGAAGCTTCAGATTTGGAGATGACTTTTTCTAACTTAAGTCTAGCTTCTTCTTCCTTTAGACTCTCAAAGTCCATTCCTGAATTTTCTTTCAGAAATAACTGTTTTGAAATTTCTTCATCAAGATCCAAAAGTTCATCAGAACTTATCCTTTTACCAGTATCAGAAGTTATTCTTCTCCCAGTATCAGAACTTGTTCTATAACTTGTAGTTCCAGCTTTACTTGATGAATGATCTTTACCTTGACCTTGACCATGACCTCCACCCATTCCAGAGTTTCCCGGGTCATTACCATCATCCTTTTCCTTCAGTGTCTTAACTAGTTTGCATTTGGACTTAATTACTTTCTCCCCCTTTTTGGCATCAGCAGGTAAAAGAAGAGAGACATGCAATTCCACTGAGGATTGAATCTCATTGAGTTGAGATTGCTGAGAAGCTTGATTTTTCAAAATGTCATCAATCTGAGACTGTTGCTTCTCTTGAGTTTTCTCAATGTAGGCAATTCTGTCAAAGGTAGGCTTGAAAAAGTTTCTCTTTTCAAGTTTCATAGTCATATCTTGCTGGATCAAGTTTTCTTGAATTTTATTCACCTTGTCATGAGTTATTGAGTGTTGACCTTGAAGGTGTCTAGTACTCAATGCAGTAACTCTCAGATGTGTCTTGAAATCATCATGGATCAGCATTTTATCAGCTTTTGCAAGATGCTCAGCAAGAATCTTTTCAGAAGGAACAAAACTAACTGAGTTCCATTCTTGAGTCCACTCCTTTCCTCTAGGATTTTCACTCCAAGGTACTAGTGCATCTCCTCTAACAAACTTTTTAACTAGTTCAGCTTTTGAAGGAGCTTGTAGAGGTGCATGTCCAGAAGGACCAGTTGCATCAGCATCAACATTTGTAGCAGCATTACCAGTAACTTCATCATTATCAGCATCAGAACTTACAGAGTCAACATCCTTTGATAAAAGAACAGTATGAGAGGCTATTGAGGCTTCAACATCATCCTCTAGGTGCTGATCTGCTTACAAGTTCTGATCAACAGCCATATTCTGATGGTCACCTAAAATCTGATCTTCAGTATCTAGATGCAGAGAAGGTGTAGTAGGCAATTCTGGATTTACATCAGCATCAGGAATTGGTGTTGGTGGTGGAGTGATTGGAGCTGGTGGAACTTCTAAGTACAGAACCACAGGCACAACCAAGTTGTGAATATCAATTTCAGAACTTGTGCCTGGGTTTTCAGTAGGTACTTATTTATTTAAGGGAGACACAGGTGGTGTAAATACTTTCTCTTGAGCAGTTTCCTGAGTTGGTGACAATGGAGATGGAGATACAGTAGCTTCAGTAAATTCTGGCTTCTTTGAGATCAGAGATTCCTGATCTCCTTCCTTAGCTGTTGCTTCCTCATCCTCTGAAACTGGCTTAGCCCTGTCCCTGTGAGCTCTCTGTTTCTTTCGGCTCTTTGAAGGTGTAGATACCTTGGGAGTTTCATCAGAATACATCCTTCTAAGCCTTTTGAGAAGCTTAGAACCCCCAATTCCAATATCCTTCTGAGAAGAGACCGTCTCAGCTTCTATAACAACAGGTTCTGATATAGGAACCTGTTCCTCAGCATTTGATTCATCTCTCTGAATGAATCTCCTTTTTTTCTATTGTTTCTGAGGTACTGTCCTAGTCCTCTTAGATTTGGAAGATGAAGGTTGCACTGTAGGTTCTGAAGGTTGAGTAGAGGTGGTAGGTGCTGATGGATGAGGTTCTGATGGTTGGACATCAGGATATAGTTCAGTGTATTTAACTGGGTCATAGGTTATTAAGGCTTGTTTGACAGATAAAGGAATTCGGAGGGGTCTTAACATAGCCTTCTTATTATCAGTAGATAATAAGTCATTAAAAGCTCTTTTAGCTAGTCTGAATGATGGAATTAATTCACTAGCAGATTGGGGCTTATTATCACAACAAAAATTATAGATAAGCTGATAGAATCTAGCAAAATTAACAGTATTTCTACCTTCTGTCATTCTATCCCCAATAAAACCTAAGACAGCACTTGCATAGTCAAAATCAGTTTGATTTATGAGAGCATACCCGATTTGTTGGCTGAATATGGGAATTGCATCGAAATTGGAACATTTGTTTGTAAAAGCCTTGGTTATGCTAGTAAAAGAAGAAACTCCATTCCCTCCGTATGAAAGATCTTTTCAACTGACCCAGCTTTGCCAAAGTCCGCTCATATCCCATACTGGCCATCATATTCTGAAGAACTGGCTCTTCAACAGTAGAATAAACACAGTTCTCAGGTAGCTGCAGTGCTTGTCGAACAGTTGACAATGTCACAACATCCTCCCCTGATGAAAAAATAATACTTTGGGACCCTTGAGCACCACCATCATCATATACTCCGCTTCGCCAAAATTCCAGTACTTGAGTACCAGAGACTGCTTCAGGTTCGGTCAGAGCATACCCAATATCAGAACTAGCAAGAAAGTCCTGAATAAAATGAAGTTCAGATGTGGCTTCTGACTTGCTAAGAAAAGCGGAGAAGTTATTTGGAACAAACTTAGCTCCATCAAAAATTATGTCCTTGGGTGCCATGAGAAATACGTGAGAAATTTGGTTGCCTGTATTGTGTTTGATAAAATGTCTATATGAAAAATCGTCAGTAGATGAGAGAGAATAAAAGCAAAAAGAGAGAGATAAAATATGAAAGTAAATAAAAGATTTGACAATCTTTTCTCTCTTTTACTTATACACAAAAAGTAACCGTTGAGACACCCGTCAGACATGCAGTGGTAAAAGATAATTAATGGGCACGGGTATTTAGTAATCATTACTTAGCACATGCAATTTTTAAAGGAAAAACCATTCCACTTACCAAGTAACCCCATTGATCAAGGACGTTCAGTTTTATTTAAATTTTTAAAACTATTCCCACTAAGTACATTATTATTACTGCTTTACCAATATTCTGTAAAAATATAACCAGTAAGATAATGACCAAAAATATATCAAGTAAATAAATACGGCCACGTCGACATCAGAACTTGATTTGTATCAGAGCTAAAGAGGTCATCAGAATATGGTTAGTATCAAGATTTAAAGGATCAACAGAATATGAAACAACACAGAGACAAAATCTTGCACAAAAGATAAAATTTCATTAATATATTAAGCAAATACATTTCATGAAATTTAAATTACATGCATCAAGTTACAAGATTGTCCTAAGCTACGAATCCTAACATCAACAGCTTTAGTCCTAGTCTAAGAAGACTGAAAAAGCTGACGGTGAAGAGAAACAAATAGCTGCAATTATTTCTTCTTCCTACTCTCAATAAAGAGAACAGCAAGACGAATGATTTGCTCCTGCTGTCGGAGAGCTTCTCGCCTTTCCTCTTCCAGACGCTCAATATGGCGATGATAGTCCATATAGAAGAACAAGAGGTCTGTTAGAACCTCTTGGGGAACTGAGTCCCAGATTTCATCAGGAATGGCAGTGACATGCCACTCCTGCTACCATTAAGTACACCTCAACTCGATAGTGAAAGAGTCATAGTTCAGAACTAAGTTGTAACGAACCATGTTTTTTATGAGAGAAAAAATGAGTTTGAGAGAAAATGAGAGATGTATTGGCTGGAATGAGGTGTTGGTTTATATAACCAATAGAATACCAAGAGACGCAAGGATAATTTAATGGTTACAGGTAAAAATAATTATACCTCGTCTCCCTAATCTGATGAGAATAATAATAGCCATTGGAAGCTTAAAACAGGATTTAATGCGCACATGAAACAAGTAAAAATTACTGTACATAGACGAGTACCACTAACCCAAATTATGTTGACTGTTAATATCTCACCCAAACATATTCTGATCTTAAATAAGACTGTTTCAGATTTTAACCACAAGTAATTCAAGTAAAGAATCATGATTTAATATCAGAACTTAGACTTATATCAGAACTTAACAGTCATCAGAACATGATTTCTTAACTCGAAAGGTGAATGCCGATTTCTGTAATTCTTCACACAAATTCTGATTTCGTCTCTTCAGAACTTAACCATCAGAACTTCCATCAAAACTTATCCTCAGAATATATGCAATCTGACACATAAACTGTTCATCTAAAACAACATTTATCACCACAGTAATTTTCATCATTTGTCACACCCCCAACTTAAGTAAACATAATATATATATAACTATTATAATATTTAAAAGAGAGTAATTATATCTGAATCCAAGATCTTACAGTTTAGGGTTTGGAACAGCCCAACACTACTAACTATTACAACAAGTTTTAGCATCGTGTCCTCACACAAAACTATCTCTTATTCTACCTGAGCTCGGACATACACATCGGCGTCACAAGTCTTACGTGCTGTCTGCTTGAATCTAACCATAGATGCTAGCTGTAATGTCAGGGTTAAAGCAAGGAGTGAGCCAAATGCTCAACAAGTGCTAAACAATATGGTACAAAACATAAATTGAGATATATATTAAAGAATGACAGTACGAAGACATAACCAATAATAACAAGAGATAAAACTTTGGGTGATGACATCATTTGCTTGAATCAAAACATTTTTTTTTCGAAATCATATCTTAATCAAAATCATTTTATGACGCTACGGATTGCAGCCGGTGATCAGCCGCGAAGTAATCCCGAACCTCGCTGGATTGTAAAACATTAATGGGATTCCTAGGCAACATTTAAGCCTACAATATATGTGTGGAAAGGACTCGCGTCTCAGTCCAGATCCACTATTCAAAGAAAACATTTATCCCCCTTTGGGACTGAAAATCCACATTTTAATCATTTCAAAAACTGATGCCGATTGATAATAAAATCTCTTAAATAGTAAACATTTTTATCAAGGGATTATAGATCGAATTTGAAACACTGGAAATATGTCACAAAATATCAGGGCCATGATCCACTAGTGTAATAACCCCAATTTTTGAGAAATTTTGAAACCCTTATGAATAGTGTTTTTGCTGAACGAGAAAACTTTTCATGCCACGCTATGTAGGGGTTCTGTTATTGATCTTATGGGATATTATTAGTACTCTATGTGGTATATAAGTGTATGTAAAGATCGTCAGAATCCAATTCCGAACACTTTGATTTTTCCCGGAAATCCACAAGATACGGAGAAAATTGAGTATAAGGTAACAGGATAAAAAGGATTGAAATTAAAGGATTATAGGAGAGGATCATAAAAGGAATATAATATATTGAGAAAGGTTAAGAGAACCTAAGTAATAAGATCCCGGGTATGATCCCTCAAACGATAAACGAGAACGAAAGATAAGCGAACCGTAAAACAAATAAGTGACCAAGAGACAAGCTTGTACGAGAAGCCAGGGATTGTGACATCATCAAACCACAAGGTGTGGACAAGTGGGAGCATAATGACATGTGCAAGGTGACACAAGCATGACATAGAAGGGAAGGAAGTGTGGTTGAATTATAACCACACAAAATCAAGGTTAATTAAGTCATTAACCAAAAACAACACAAAAATCAACCAACCAAGCAAATCATTTCATTTTCATCAAACAAAACACAAAAATATCTTCTTCCCAAGCTAGCTCTCGGCCCATTTCTTAAAATTTGAAGATCCAAGCTCCACCACTTACTATTTAGCAAGGTAATTATCTAAGCTTCCCCATGGATAGTTACATACTTCCTATAAGTTTAAGCTTCTAATTCCAAGCCAATCTTTTTCTATAAATCAAGGAAGAAGATGGTGAATAGTAACCTTCAAGAAATAACTTTAGTTTTCTTGAATTTTTATGAAAGATTAAGGTTATACAAGCAAGGATCAAGGTTCTTTTAGGCATTCAAAGCTCTTGGGTTGTGTTAGGAAGCTTCAAGGAGGTATAAACAACTTTCACCTTTAACTTATAGTTTGAACTTTGAGTTTTGATGAGTTTATGGATGGATTAATGTATATATAGAAATATCCATGTATGTATAGCAAGATCCATGTATGATAGATGGTTTGGTTGGATTTGTGGTGATTTTGGATATGAATCTTGGTTAATGGTTAATGAATCTTAAGTTATGGTTAGTAGATCATGTTTGTGGTTGAATAAGTTGGAAAACCTTGAGATTATGGACTGACTTTGCCTTGATATAAGTTGTGTTTGAGGTATTGATGATGGTTGGGTGGTTTGTAGTGAATTGGTAAAGAATTGGAGTGGTATAAATATTGGTAATCGCGTAAACATAGCCGTCGTAACGTCCGATTTTCTTTAGACTGTTTTGTGCATAACATTAGGACCCGAGGACCCCCTGCTAGATTGTGACCACTGCCATGTTTAGGTAGCTCATGTTACGAGCTTCGTTTTGATATGTAGTTCGTTCGATTCCGATGCACGGTTTAGGAGAAACGACCGTTTCAAGTAACGGTGTTTCGCGAACGAAACTTTTTCCCTCGCCTTACTTTGAAACATAGGTTAAAGACCAAAAAGGGTTAATTAATGTATGAAACATTTATGGTAAGTGTGTTAGGCAGTTGGTAAGACATTCGCGAAGGAATCGCTTTAAAACTCGTAAAGGTTAAATTATTAAAAATGGTGGAGCCGAGGGTACCCGAGTGACTTAAGCGAATCAGTAAGCGCAGAATAAGCGTTAGAGTCTAAGTTAGTTAAAGTATAGATTTACAAGTGACTTTGGTTTAATTCCAACTTACTTGTTGTTTATAGGTTACCAGACTCGTCCCGAGCCATTCGTAACCCCAGTCGCTCAGGCAAGTATTCTATCCGTTATACTGTTGTTGTGATGTATATATGTATATGCATTATCTTGCGATAGATGCATGATGTTTATATTAGCAAATGTTGCGATATATTGTAGCATGTGATATGGTATATATGCATGCCTGTTTCATATTCTTGAAATATATATCTGTTGGTTCAAATGCTTATTCGTTGCATAATACCTATGCTAGAGATAAGCGGTATTTGCGTATACCCTTAGTATAGGGACCCAAAGGTGAAAATATTTTCTAAAACCGGGAGTCGAGGATCCCGAGTAGATTTTGTATATATATGGATATGGATATATATATATATATATATATATATATATATTTATATATGGTTATAGTTTTCCAAACTATTAATCGAATAAGGTTTATTCGATAACTTTAAACTTTATTTATTATTGAATATTATTTCGAATATCATTCGAGGGCTTATGACTCTTTTATATTATTTATTGAATATTATTTGAATATTCATTCGAGGACTTATGACTCCTTTTATTTATTTATTGAATATTATTTGAATATTCATTTGAGGATGTATGACTCCTTTATTTTATTTAATGAATATTATTTATAATATTCATTCGAGGTATTATGACTCAGCGTATTTTATTTATTGAATATTATTTGAATATTCATTTGAGGATCTATGACTCCGATTATTTGCTGAGGTATATTCTTTATTTTATTAAAGAATAAGGTGTAAATAATCAAACTTATTTTCGGTTATTCAAATAAAGATAATACTTTTATATAAGTATATCTTTGGTTATTTAATATTCGTTTTAAGTATAAGTTTTAAAACTTCTACTTCAATTATTTTTATAAAGATTATTCTTTATGGGAATATTAATTAAAATAATAATATTCAGTCATTTTCTAAAATATTCTGGGGACTGATTTACTTCATTAAATCAGCCTTACTCCAAACACTCTTTAAAGTGTTTTCGAGTCTTCAAAATGATTTTTAAAAGTCAGAGCGGATCCCAAAACTCATTTTTATATTTAAGATCTTCCTTTTAAGGGGATTTAAATACTCGCTCAAAACCTGGGGAATCCGGCTCTGTGGTGTATTTTATATTCGCAACAAGGTTGCAGATTTGGTAAATGAATTGATTACTTGCCCAACGTTCGGGAAGTAAGCCCCTCTCATTGAGTCGGCATAAGCGACAGGCCGGGGTACGGTCTATTATTGTGTAAGTGGCTCAGTGGGAGTCCATCAAATGCATAAGTGGCTGAGTGGCAGTCCAGCATAGGTCTTAATTATGACCAGGGTGATGACCAGTGGGGAATTCGTCCATCTACTAGTAGAAAAGGTTACTTATTGGTATCTTTGCCTGATCAGCGAGATATCGGGTTTATGCCAAAATTCTTTTCCTTTCCAAAATTCATTGGATGTTTCAAACTCTGTTCATACTTTACATAACAGAGGTTCCAGGAAATGTTTAAGAGATATATATATGTGGATATATATATATCGGGACTAAATAAAGTATCTCGTAACTTTATTTCATTCAATAATATTTCAAAGATTGAATCTATTCAAATCTTGTCTTGTAGTCTCATCTATGTGATGAACTTTTGAAACTGATTATAACTTGAACGGTGGTAGTTCAAGTAGTATTGGGAAAGATATAAGTATATTGGGGTATTTGGTAACCTCATCTTTTAAACTTATATCTAATTAATAATTGTCTTATGAATGACAAAGATTTTCAGAAAAACGTTGAGACAAGGTTAGATATATGAGATCACCTTGCAACGATATTTTTTTTATATACAGTTATACACTGGGACTTTGTGTATATTATGCATGGAAGAGGACTTCCAATATTTTGAAAAGTATATATGTATATATACTGAATATTTTGCGACTTCATCGCATTAAGATATCAAACTTGGTTCATTTCTTTTGACCAAGACTTTCATGAGTATTATGAGTAGGCTCATATATTGTAAATCATTATACATATTATTTTGGTGGGCTTGCTGCTCACCCTTGCTTTATTTCTTCATCACACAACAACAGTTAGGAAAGATGGCCAGACCCCAGCAGACCCAGCGCAAGCGCGTGGGAAGCGTCCCGCGTCTTCCCGTTGATGTTGTAGCTGCTATAGCTGCAGAGGTAGATCTATTGTAGATCAGACCATCTACTTTTGAGAATCAATTATGTATAATTATAACTTGTGGCAGATAATGGCAATTAACTGTAAATTTATCAAGTAATCATTTTGGGTTGTAATAACTTTTAAATTGTGGATTCAAAGACTTGTACTTATTTAAATTTCATCTCTGAGACTATAACGGGTTGTGGTGTGTGTTAGTGTGGGGTCACAGCATAAGGTTATTTATTATTAATTAAGTGAAGTGATATTGTGGAAAGAAAGACCGTGACGACCCGGATCCCCGACCCCGGATCTGGGGGTGTTACAGAAATGGTATCAGAGCTAAGCGTTATAAACCTCAGAGATGATGGGACGTAAAGATAATAAGTTCACTAAGATAATAAGAACTCTTGCCAAGTTCATAGTCGGACTACCTAACGTAGTACTGACAGTTAAAACCCTTATGGGAACCCTTATAAATGTAGCGATAGAAGCGTAGTTCGTTATCGTATAGAGTAGCGGGACTCCGAACCCTGAGGTTGAGGAGCAACAGTGCGATGATATTTTATTACTAATTGGAGATCGGATTGTGGATCCGATAGAGTGTCCTAATGCAGGACCGGATGATGTTGATATTAAGGATGTTGTCCTAGAAGGGATAGTTGCTGAGGAGGATCCCATGGAGGATCCTGACAAGAATGGATAAAGGGCCACTGATGAATTGATGACCATGGTTAGGTCAACTACCAGAGGTAGGATTGGTCGATCACTACCGGAGGTTCGTTCAAATTTGTAAAGATAGTAGCCCCCTTTAACGCGGCTTACTCATAAGACTGAGAAGTTCGAATAGACAGAGAAATGCGAGAACAGCTTTTAAGAACTGAAGCAAAGGTTGGTGACGGCCCCTATGTTGGCGTTGCCGGATGGAAAAAGGAGATTTTGTGATTTGTAAGTGACGCTTCGCATAAGGAATTAGGGTGCTTCTTAGCGCAGCAAGATAATCGCGTCTGCGTCAAGACAATTAAGGTAATATGAAATTCGATATCCCCGCCCATGAGCTTAGGCTCGTTGCAATAGTTTTACCCTAAAGATTGGAGGCACTACTTGTATGGAGAGAAGTGCGAGAATTACCTAAGCCATAAGTGCTCTAGTACATTTTCACGTCACAAAGAGCTCAACATATGCCAGAAGAGGCAGTTAGAGCTAACCAAGAATAATGATTGGGAGATTCTTTATCATTCGGGGAAAGCCAATATGGTGGCTGATGCCCTTAGTAAAAAGGAGAGACTCAAGATGATAATGCCTTTTGGAGAGTTTATAAGAGATTTTGAGAAAATGGAAATAGAAGTGAAGGTAACCGGAGCCGGTACCGAAAAGCTGTTTGAGATTGCAATACAGCCCGAATTATTGGAAAAGATCATATTGTGCCAGAAAAAGTTATGAATGAAGGTAGAGAGCCAACAATTAGATAAAAGATTAATATCGAGAAAGATGATAAGGGAATAATGAGGTATTCCTATAGAATTTGGGTTCCGAAAGTTCAAGAGTGTAAGGATGAGAACTTAGATGAGAGCCATAGTTGAGGAATAAGATTTAGAGCAAACCCTGAACGCGATAGTCAGGGAGGTCGCCATCAAGATAGAAGGAACCCATGACATAATGGAGTGGAAAATGAGGATTTTAAATTAAAAGATGACCCCGATTATGGGGAGTAGGATGAACATTTCATAATAAGGAAACAGAAAGTCGAGTAAGGAAAGGAGACCCGAGACGGTACTCCTATACGGCAATTCATAGACCTGTCTAGACAGAACTTAGACTATTATCCCCAACCACCACTCTGAGGAGACAGTGCGGTGGGAAATTCTTTCATGACCTTTAAGTCGCTAAGCTCTCAGAGTTCCAAGGAACAAGCTGACCCAGTCGAGGGAAGAGCCTGGCTAAAGGAAATAGATGAATCATTTGAGATTCTAAATGATTGACGAACCACAAAAGACTGTTTTGTCACTTACCCTCCCAAGAGAGAGACCACCCGCTGGTGAAAGGCCAAGGAAGGCACGGAGCAAGAGATTATAATAAACTGATTAAAGTTCAGCCAATTGTTTTCGGGATCGTAATTCCCAAGGTTATGGAATAGTGTAAAAGCTTTAGAGCCAGAACAAAGGCAGACGAGTATGATGAATTATGAATCTAAGCTGTAAAAGTTGTTAAGATTCGTTCTGAAGACGCGAATCCAGAATGACGGGATATTTGAAATCAATGCTTATGTTGTGTTGGTTCATGAAATAATGATAAGAGAAAGGAAAATAAAAAGGAATTGAAGTGGAAAGGAATAAAAAGGCAACAGAGTTTGAGGAATGATAAGGGAGTTGGGTATGAGGAAACCCTAAAGACTCCTATTAATAGAAATAGAAAAGTATATGATCGTCAGGATGAGGGTGATTCACCATGAGTTAAAGTTGACGGTTGAAGGCATGAGAGATGCATATAGTTTATCCCCTGTAAGTTGGGAGGATTCGAGGAAACCTTGAGATAATTCGAAGGATAAATAATGAGACGCGGATAGACTAAGGGGATAAGAAAGTAAGAAATTAAGAAAATTGGATGAAGGAAGTGACCTTCAAGAAGGTGAAGTGTAAGACCGGTGGCATGATACCCAGAAAGGGAGACGCCAGATATGAAAGATATCCCAACATTGAGGTGACTGTTGAGATAAGCAACAAAAGTAAATAAGGAATTATTAAGAAGAAGTTCACGTTGAACACGACCAATATCTTCCAGAACATCCATGTTATCGTTACCAGATTAGGCAAGAAAAGCGGATAACCGTTGTTATCTTTTGGAGGCCATTTTGATTAACCTCATTTTGTATACAGATGTTATTGTGAAATTAGGCATTTACTATCGAGGTGGGAATGATTGAATAAGATACCCATATCAGGGATATATGACTTTATTTATCCATGGAAGGATGCTTGTACCTTTTTAAAGGTGGAATTAAGGATAGAACATCGGTAACTTAAAACGAATCCTAGGGGAATGCATAAAGGTTGGCATTTCACCCTTAATAGGGATAGTATGAGTTTTGACAGTATGAATTGGAAAGGATTAAGGTAATAATAACCTTTAAGGATCAGTGGAGAAATTCTTCAGAAGTATATAGACAATGGTTCTACTATTAGTAAATGGTATTGTGATATGCCCTGTATCTAGGGAATACAGGAGGAACGATTGAAGGATAACCTTAGAGGTTTTATAAGGAAAAAGGTAATATTCAAAATTCTCAAGAATGGAAATGGGGATAAAGGAAATATGACGTAATTATAATGATGCCAAGTGGGGCACGTGTTAAACCACGAGAAAGTATGGATCAAACCAGTAAAGGTTGAAATTGTTCTAGGCAATTAGGACTTAAGATAAAAGATGTTCTAAGTATAGTTGAGAGTCAGTCGTGACAGTGATTAACCTCTAAAGACTGAGGCAATAACTTATGGAAAAATGGTGATTTTTTTTTTACTCATCAGATTTTAAGGAATACATCTTCACATAAGCTGTGATTGAAATGAGGTAGAAAATTATTTGGAGGTGGTTAAAATGACATTGACTGTAAGGAAATTGTACTATCAGGAAAGGCCAAAGAGGTGGCCGACACTTTAAAGGTAAGAGGATAATTATAGGCACTTGTGCCAAAGGAATACAGTGATGATGGTTAAAACTGTGAAGGTTGTATTATGGTTTGGAAGATTGACATTCCTTCTGATGACTGTGCAATACCCAACCGTAATAGTAGTTAGTAAAGGTTTAATTCGTGTAATCGCCATGAGCGGGCTATCTATCTCAGAAGATACTATCTTGAGATAAGCCAGGACCATAGTTCAAAAAGGACTAAACAAACCTTTGAGTTAAGTCTTCTATTGAAGGCATATGATTAAGAATGGTATTAACCTGCTATCGTTGCTTTGAGCGAAACTCTTCTGCAAATTTTATCTGCTTCATGTCATGAAAGTACGTCAGAGTTTGGAGTGTTCTTCATGAATTGTGATTGGTGGTTATGTTAACTCCTTAGGAGAATTAGATACGAGATGTATGGACTCCGTATGGTTAGTTATTAAGACTTCATGGAAAATGAATGACTACAGTAGGTCAGTGGTGGACCATAGTAAGGCAGTAATGATTCTGCGATTAATGAGCTGATTACAACCGTGAGAGTTGTATTGGAATAGGTGTCGAGATTGAGTACCCCTAATCGGGTCGTGGTAGTGTATAAGTTATCATTGATAGACTAATTAAGTAGAGTATCTACCTAGTGAATTATTATTCTTTCTTATCAATAGAGAGTCGTATTATTATACGAGGAAGGTTGCGGTGCAAGCATAGAATTCTAGTAGCGATGATGTATAGAATGAGATCCCAGATTCGATTTTCGATGTCGAGGGAGTTTCAAAGGTGATTGTGTTTAAACTCGAGGAAGAGCATGGTTCCATAGAATGATGGACGGAATAGAAATATTTAGGCATGGGAAATGCGATGCTATAATACTTGATGTTGATATAAATACATATATGTTTTGTTCTTCTATGACAAACCTCTATAGTTCAGAGGTAGATTCCAAGCCAGATATTTTGTGGCAGTATATATTTTTTTTCATATATACAATTCCCTTCAGTTCGTTCTTTTCTCTTCTTTTCATTTCGTGTAAGCTGAGAAGAACAACCCTTCCAGAAGGGGAGGTATTGCCGAATGACTATCTATCTGTGTGATAGAAGCCTAGTAGGATACCATCTATTGTTTAATTGCTTGTCAAGTACTAAAGGCTGGCCACCTTCTGTACTAACTATGCGATATAACAAGTGTTCATGATCATAGTGATCTCTCAACAAATTCCTTTAATTCTATTTGATTGATCAAATTTTGGAAAATAGAAACAGCTGAAAAAGGAGTAATAAAGTTGTGGTAGTATTCGGAATGGAAACACATTCGTGATACTAAGGTTGACGTGGTTATTAAAAGGTTATAGAACGCTAACGAGCAAAAGTATAACCAGTATAATATTAGGAACGGAAGGTAGTAGCGATTACGAACTGGAAAAGAATGGGTATTGAGAAGCAAAAGTTCTAATGATAAAAGGCTATAATGAGAGTCTGTGCAATAGACTTGAAAGAATTTAGAATGATCACTTAATTCGGATTGAGTTATCTTACGACAATAGATCATATGTCATTATCGAGATGTCGCCTTATGAGATCCTTGAGGGAAGATAATGTCGATCTCCCTTATGTTAGGATGAAGTTGTAGAGCGCAAGATGCTCGGACCCGCAGTAGTCCAAAGGACCAAGGATATGATAGATCTAATCAGAGAACGGCTGGTAGTAGCCCAAGATGGACATGATAAGTATGTTGATTTGACACGAAAGGATAAAGAGTATGAAATAGGGGACCTAGTAATGTTATAGGTATCCCTTGGAAAGGATTGATGAGGTTCGGAAAGAAAGGAAAGCTAAGTCTACAATTTGTTGGACCCTTGGATATATTAAGACGTTTGGGAAGTTAGCATATAAGCTAGCCCTAACCCCGAATATGTAGCAAGTTCATAACGTGTTCCACGTATCAATGTTAAGGAAGTGTAATTCGGATGCCAGTCAAATAGGGGCATATGAGCGCATAGATATGCAACCCGACGTAACCTATATGGAGCAACCAGGAAGGGTTATAGAGTGAAAAGGAACAAGTGCTTAGGAGAAGGATTATCAAACTAGGCAGAGTTTGGTGGTAGAACCACAATGTGGAATATTGACTCGAGAGTTAGAAAGTGTAATGCTAAGAAAGTATCCCCATTTGTTTTCTATCTGATTCCGGGACGGAATCCTTTTAAGGAGGGGAGACTGTAATAACCCCAATTTTTGAGAAATTTTGAAACCCTTATGAATAGTGTTTTTGCTGAACGAGAAAACTTTTCATGCCACGCTATGTAGGGGTTCTGTTATTGATCTTATGGGATATTATTAGTACTCTATGTGGTATATAAGTGTATGTAAAGATCGTCAGAATCCAATTCCGAACACTTTGATTTTTCCCGGAAATCCACAAGATACGGAGAAAATTGAGTATAAGGTAACAGGATAAAAAGGATTGAAATTAAAGGATTATAGGAGAGGATCATAAAAGGAATATAATATATTGAGAAAGGTTAAGAGAACCTAAGTAATAAGATCCCGGGTATGATCCCTCAAACGATAAACGAGAACGAAAGATAAGCGAACCGTAAAACAAATAAGTGACCAAGAGACAAGCTTGTACGAGAAGCCAGGGATTGTGACATCATCAAACCACAAGGTGTGGACAAGTGGGAGCATAATGACATGTGCAAGGTGACACAAGCATGACATAGAAGGGAAGGAAGTGTGGTTGAATTATAACCACACAAAATCAAGGTTAATTAAGTCATTAACCAAAAACAACACAAAAATCAACCAACCAAGCAAATCATTTCATTTTCATCAAACAAAACACAAAAATATCTTCTTCCCAAGCTAGCTCTCGGCCCATTTCTTAAAATTTGAAGATCCAAGCTCCACCACTTACTATTTAGCAAGGTAATTATCTAAGCTTCCCCATGGATAGTTACATACTTCCTATAAGTTTAAGCTTCTAATTCCAAGCCAATCTTTTTCTATAAATCAAGGAAGAAGATGGTGAATAGTAACCTTCAAGAAATAACTTTAGTTTTCTTGAATTTTTATGAAAGATTAAGGTTATACAAGCAAGGATCAAGGTTCTTTTAGGCATTCAAAGCTCTTGGGTTGTGTTAGGAAGCTTCAAGGAGGTATAAACAACTTTCACCTTTAACTTATAGTTTGAACTTTGAGTTTTGATGAGTTTATGGATGGATTAATGTATATATAGAAATATCCATGTATGTATAGCAAGATCCATGTATGATAGATGGTTTGGTTGGATTTGTGGTGATTTTGGATATGAATCTTGGTTAATGGTTAATGAATCTTAAGTTATGGTTAGTAGATCATGTTTGTGGTTGAATAAGTTGGAAAACCTTGAGATTATGGACTGACTTTGCCTTGATATAAGTTGTGTTTGAGGTATTGATGATGGTTGGGTGGTTTGTAGTGAATTGGTAAAGAATTGGAGTGGTATAAATATTGGTAATCGCGTAAACATAGCCGTCGTAACGTCCGATTTTCTTTAGACTGTTTTGTGCATAACATTAGGACCCGAGGACCCCCTGCTAGATTGTGACCACTGCCATGTTTAGGTAGCTCATGTTACGAGCTTCGTTTTGATATGTAGTTCGTTCGATTCCGATGCACGGTTTAGGAGAAACGACCGTTTCAAGTAACGGTGTTTCGCGAACGAAACTTTTTCCCTCGCCTTACTTTGAAACATAGGTTAAAGACCAAAAAGGGTTAATTAATGTATGAAACATTTATGGTAAGTGTGTTAGGCAGTTGGTAAGACATTCGCGAAGGAATCGCTTTAAAACTCGTAAAGGTTAAATTATTAAAAATGGTGGAGCCGAGGGTACCCGAGTGACTTAAGCGAATCAGTAAGCGCAGAATAAGCGTTAGAGTCTAAGTTAGTTAAAGTATAGATTTACAAGTGACTTTGGTTTAATTCCAACTTACTTGTTGTTTATAGGTTACCAGACTCGTCCCGAGCCATTCGTAACCCCAGTCGCTCAGGCAAGTATTCTATCCGTTATACTGTTGTTGTGATGTATATATGTATATGCATTATCTTGCGATAGATGCATGATGTTTATATTAGCAAATGTTGCGATATATTGTAGCATGTGATATGGTATATATGCATGTCTGTTTCATATTCTTGAAATATATATCTGTTGGTTCAAATGCTTATTCGTTGCATAATACCTATGCTAGAGATAAGCGGTATTTGCGTATACCCTTAGTATAGGGACCCAAAGGTGAAAATATTTTCTAAAACCGGGAGTCGAGGATCCCGAGTAGATTTTGTATATATATGGATATGGATATATATATATATATATATATTTATATATGGTTATAGTTTTCCAAACTATTAATCGAATAAGGTTTATTCGATAACTTTAAACTTTATTTATTATTGAATATTATTTCGAATATCATTCGAGGGCTTATGACTCTTTTATATTATTTATTGAATATTATTTGAATATTCATTCGAGGACTTATGACTCCTTTTATTTATTTATTGAATATTATTTGAATATTCATTTGAGGATGTATGACTCCTTTATTTTATTTAATGAATATTATTTATAATATTCATTCGAGGTATTATGACTCAGCGTATTTTATTTATTGAATATTATTTGAATATTCATTTGAGGATCTATGACTCCGATTATTTGCTGAGGTATATTCTTTATTTTATTAAAGAATAAGGTGTAAATAATCAAACTTATTTTCGGTTATTCAAATAAAGATAATACTTTTATATAAGTATATCTTTGGTTATTTAATATTCGTTTTAAGTATAAGTTTTAAAACTTCTACTTCAATTATTTTTATAAAGATTATTCTTTATGGGAATATTAATTAAAATAATAATATTCAGTCATTTTCTAAAATATTCTGGGGACTGATTTACTTCATTAAATCAGCCTTACTCCAAACACTCTTTAAAGTGTTTTCGAGTCTTCAAAATGATTTTTAAAAGTCAGAGCGGATCCCAAAACTCATTTTTATATTTAAGATCTTCCTTTTAAGGGGATTTAAATACTCGCTCAAAACCTGGGGAATCCGGCTCTGTGGTGTATTTTATATTCGCAACAAGGTTGCAGATTTGGTAAATGAATTGATTACTTGCCCAACGTTCGGGAAGTAAGCCCCTCTCATTGAGTCGGCATAAGCGACAGGCCGGGGTACGGTCTATTATTGTGTAAGTGGCTCAGTGGGAGTCCATCAAATGCATAAGTGGCTGAGTGGCAGTCCAGCATAGGTCTTAATTATGACCAGGGTGATGACCAGTGGGGAATTCGTCCATCTACTAGTAGAAAAGGTTACTTATTGGTATCTTTGCCTGATCAGCGAGATATCGGGTTTATGCCAAAATTCTTTTCCTTTCCAAAATTCATTGGATGTTTCAAACTCTGTTCATACTTTACATAACAGAGGTTCCAGGAAATGTTTAAGAGATATATATATGTGGATATATATATATCGGGACTAAATAAAGTATCTCGTAACTTTATTTCATTCAATAATATTTCAAAGATTGAATCTATTCAAATCTTGTCTTGTAGTCTCATCTATGTGATGAACTTTTGAAACTGATTATAACTTGAACGGTGGTAGTTCAAGTAGTATTGGGAAAGATATAAGTATATTGGGGTATTTGGTAACCTCATCTTTTAAACTTATATCTAATTAATAATTGTCTTATGAATGACAAAGATTTTCAGAAAAACGTTGAGACAAGGTTAGATATATGAGATCACCTTGCAACGATATTTTTTTTATATACAGTTATACACTGGGACTTTGTGTATATTATGCATGGAAGAGGACTTCCAATATTTTGAAAAGTATATATGTATATATACTGAATATTTTGCGACTTCATCGCATTAAGATATCAAACTTGGTTCATTTCTTTTGACCAAGACTTTCATGAGTATTATGAGTAGGCTCATATATTGTAAATCATTATACATATTATTTTGGTGGGCTTGCTGCTCACCCTTGCTTTATTTCTTCATCACACAACAACAGTTAGGAAAGATGGCCAGACCCCAGCAGACCCAGCGCAAGCGCGTGGGAAGCGTCCCGCGTCTTCCCGTTGATGTTGTAGCTGCTATAGCTGCAGAGGTAGATCTATTGTAGATCAGACCATCTACTTTTGAGAATCAATTATGTATAATTATAACTTGTGGCAGATAATGGCAATTAACTGTAAATTTATCAAGTAATCATTTTGGGTTGTAATAACTTTTAAATTGTGGATTCAAAGACTTGTACTTATTTAAATTTCATCTCTGAGACTATAACGGGTTGTGGTGTGTGTTAGTGTGGGGTCACAGCATAAGGTTATTTATTATTAATTAAGTGAAGTGATATTGTGGAAAGAAAGACCGTGACGACCCGGATCCCCGACCCCGGATCTGGGGGTGTTACAACTAGACTTTACTCTATTAGGGTAATTGAAAGGTTTCCATTTACAAGAACTTTGACAAGGAGATTCAGCAAGGCTATTGGATAATATGAAAGAGTAATTCCAAACTAGGCTTAAAGCAATGGTTTTAGATAAGGTATAGGTATTAGAACATCAAGAAGATAAGCATTATTGGTTCCAAGTATGATAGAGGTGTTAAAATATAAAGAAAGTGATCATCAGCTCAAGGTATAATAGGGTATCAAGATTTAGGGTAAGGATATGGTTATCAAACAATCATGAACGACTTTAAGAAATGATTGGCTTTTAGGTATCAAGATAAAATTTCTATCGAGGTTATTATAAGAGTTGAATCAAAGTATCAGGGTGCAATATCAAGATTTCTCAGGATTCAATAGCATGATAATCGAAAGGATCAATAAAGTATTGTAACAAATCTCTATTTTATCATTGCATCACCATTACTTTGGTATACTAGCATGGTATGACTTTTGATCTACTTACAATAAGTACTTGAGGGTTCATGGCATTTCTATATAATACGAAGATAAATTTGAGAATCACTTGGTTCAAGTATAACGAGATAACTCAGGATACTCGCATCATATATATATATATAGGAACTAGTTATCACACATTTGCAGTGTAAATGAAAAAGCAGGTTGAATCACTTGCATAATATAAGTTTACAAGGGAAGGACACTTGCCTTGAAAAAGACTGGACTAGTCTGGCAGGTAGGAGCAACTAGAAGCTTTACTCGACCTTTATGGAAAGTTTACCCTCGTTTCGAGATCCTACACAATTAATAATAACCTCATTATAATATACTCTCACCAACGCAACCTATATACAACCCGAAATTAAACATAAATGGCACCTAGGCCTATATGCACGCAATTTATAATCACCTAATAAATATAATTGTACACATAGCCACATATACTCACATATCATATTTTAATACCAAATAATATCACACACACCATAATGCAACACTAGGCTTGGATGATCTCGACCCACAACTTAAGTCACTTGATCGCTAAACTAGACAAAGTCTCCAAATTTGGCCTCCTAACTCGATGTGCCTTTACTAAACTATCCAAAACCTATTGACCCTCACTTGGGCCTTTTACTCTACTAGCTTTATACTATCTTGCAACCATAGTGTTCAACCTAGGTCTCACTCATAAGTGCTCTAAAACTATGTGATAAGTGAAAGTGCTCACTAAGGTAAATTTCAGAATGACATCTATGGTTTCTTGAGTGCATTAGACACTCTTACACTACAAGTTTACCTCCAAAACTTCTATACTAGACTCTTCTGACCATAAGGCATCTCCCAAACTCGATGTGGCTCAAGGGCCTAGCTTGGGACTCCTTGGGCCTAAGCTTAAAGTCCATGGTTTCCCTGTTTTTCTGGGCAGAAAACGCCCTGACTTGAACTAACTTGTGACACATTAGTCTAACTCAAATCCTATGAACTATGGCTGGAAAAACTCCTCTGACACTCCCTCTAACTAATGCCCAACAGGGCCTAATTAGGGCCTACCCATGACATGGTCAAAACTTCCTATTTCTAAGTTGCAACAAAACTGTCCCCTGCTGGACAGATTTTGTGATTTCACTCGTGCACCTAACCAAACGACTTACAAACCTCCAACAAACACCTAAAACCATTTATATACTCCTAGTTCTAGCTTCTGGTGGCTTGGGCCTCAAAGTGCACAACAAATGCTCATTCAAAACTTCCCCATAAACTAGTGCATCAAATCTGGAAAAATGCAAACACTAACTAATCTCCTTCCACCTTGACTCCCGTTTAATAACCAAGCATCCAACCCTTACCAAAGAAAACCTAGTGCATTAATATCCTAAAATAGTGTCTCAACAGGAGTGGAGATCATCCATGCCCAAGAACAACAACATGCAACTAAAAATATAACATGCAACTCATGGAAACACTTAACAAGATTTCGACTAGGCATAAAGTTTAAATGCTTGCAAATTCGACTTGTACCTATTACTCATCCTTAATAATCATAAAATATATCTTCTCTTATCTATTAATAAGAAATTTATCATGGAAACAATCTATTTTAAGCACACATATTTCGAATTCATAGATTTTTAGACATAACAACATAATTTCGAAAAGAGTAGCATGCAGAACATGGTTAATCATCATTTTAACATCTTAAAACTAGCATGCATGACTAAACATGATTATATAATGAAATTTCAGTAGCATGCAAAGGATTTTAAAGCATGGTTTCTCTATAAAACACTTAGTTAACACATATATAAAATATATCTCATAGAGAGCTCTTGAATTCACAAGAATCAAGAGTTTCTCTTTGGAGATCACACAAGAACTACACATGCAACCATGAAACTTCAACTCCCAAGTCCCAAAACTCTTGGGAAGTATATAAAATGAATGTAGGTGGAATATTTACACTAGGGAAGATGAGAAATGGAATGAAAAATGGAAGGGAGTGGGGGATGGGGGGCTTCGGCCGAGAGCAACAAGGGAGGGAGGGGATGAGAGAAAAATGAGGTGTGTTGGAGTGTGGAGTGAGTGAAAATGACTTCTCCCCACTTTGTTTTTGGTTTTATTGGCAAAAAAAATGAGTGTAAATGAGAATGTACAAAAATGTCCTCTAGGTAAAGTTAGGCCATTTTGCATGCAAGGTTAGTGTGGTAATTTGGTATTTAACAAATGAGTTAGTGGGGTTGGAAAGGTCTCCTTTGCCCTTTGAGAGAATAGAAGGGTGATTTGCATGCAAGGGCTTCTATGTAATTTTCTAATTATAACAAATAAAATTTGTAAAGATTTATTTTTATAAAATAAAATACAAGTTCAAAAATTATAAAATTTATACCATAAAATAACTTGGATTTTTAGAAATTTTATAAAATCACTTTTGAAATTTGTGAACAAAATAACTTTTAAAAGAAAATTTCTCCAAGGTTTAGAATATTCCTTATAAATCAAAAATAAGGAAAATAAATAAACTCTTGCTTTGAAAAATTCATATACCACATAAAGCAAATTTATAATGCAGAATTTCCATTCACACAACGTACAACCATTAAGTATATTTACATTCGGCTTTAATTTTATACCAAGTCCACAAATAATATTACACAAAATGCCGGTCGTAACATCATTCATATGGAGTGAATGTGTGTGCAGTCAGCTAAATATCAGATAAAGATTAAAGTCTGATTCACTTCAGTACATCTTAGAAATAAGGCATAACGAAGAACTTTGCTCAAAATCTGTCATGATTCTGAAGTCTACTTTAGAATGAGTTCATGCATGATTCCACCTCAACTATTTTGTGCTCATTTTATGCATCTTTTGAAATTCCATTTTACAGTGGCTTCTCATGTGTAAGTGAATCACGACTGCTTATCAAAATCTATGCTATTATCAGAGTATTTCTCCAGTAATCATAGAGTGTGAAAAGTCACCAAGAAAATATATATTTGCTTTTTTGATGCATATTACTTAATACCAGCAATGCACTTGGGTCATCCCTTCCACATTTTTACTCTAGATCTCAAAGGAGTACCTGATTTTTATTTCTTTTTCTTTTTCTTTTTCTTTTGATAAGTGAGGTTTATCAGCACTTAGTACATCCATCAGATTTACTAACATCAGAACTTAACAGATAAGAAGCACTATTCTAGTTTTTAACTTATTAATAAGATACACAAAGTAAACTTAACTAAGCTCAATATCAAAATTTGCTTGTGTTAAAAATTCCACATAAATAATTACTTCAAACATGGGATTTTTAGTATATTAAAGACTACTAGGTCAGCATCTAGCACAGTTTTCCTCATTGGATTGAATAGTCACAGAAACACTCATATCACTATCAGAGTTTAGAAATACACATCAGATAACAATCAGTACTTAAGAAATTTTCAATTTAAGCACAGAATACACAAAGATAGTAATATCTATAATACTGTTCATAAAATCTAATGAAACAGAACAGAAACTAAGTAGACTTAGAGAAAGAACCTAAAACCATTCCAAGTTCATTTACCAATCTTGTAAAAGTAGCTTCACACAGTGGTTTTGTGAAGATATCTGCTAATTGTTGATCTGTTGGAACAAAGTGTAATTCCACTGTACCTTCATCCACATGTTCCCTTATGAAGTGGTACCTAATGCTGATATGCTTTGTGATTGAGTGTTGAACTGGATTACCTGTCATAGCAATAGCACTTTGATTATCACAGTAAATAGGGATTTAAAAGTATGTTAACCCATAATCCAGTAACTGATTGTTCATCCAAAGAATCTGTGCACAGCAGCTTCCTGCAGCAATGTACTCTGCTTCTGCAGTTGATGTGGAAATTGACTTTTGTTTCTTGCTAAACCAAGAAACCAATCTGCCTCCAAGAAATTGGCAGCTTCCACTTGTGCTTTTCCTGTCAATTTTACATCCTGCAAAATCTGCATCTGAGTAACCTATTAGTTTAAAGTCTGATTCTCTAGGATACCACAATCCCAGATCAGCTGTTCCCTTAAGATACTTGAAAATTCTTTTCACAGCTGTTAAGTGAGGTTCTCTTGGATCTGCTTGAAATCTTGCACAAAGACAGGTAGCATACATGATATTAGGTCTACTAGCAGTTAGATAGAGTAGAGAGCCAATCATACCTCTGTAATCAATATCTACTGATATACCAGTATCCTTATCCAATTTTATTGTAGTGGCCATGGTAGTGGATGCACTTGAACAATCTTGCATTTCAAATTTCTTCAGCAAATTTCTGGTATATTTGGATTGACAAATGAAAGTGCCTTCTTCATTCTGCTTGACTTGAAGGCCCAGAAAATAGCTAAGTTCCCCCATCATACTCATTTGATATCTTGACTGCATCAGTTTGGCAAACTTCTTGCAAAGTCTGTCATTTGTAGAACCAAAAATGATATCATCAACATATATCTGTACCAAAAGTAAGTCCTTTCCATGGTTGAGGTAGAATAGTGTTTTGTCAATAGTTCCTCTTTTAAATCCACTTTCCAGAAGAAACCGAGCTAAAGTCTCATACCATGCTCTTGGAGCTTGCTTAAGGCCATAAAGTGCTTTATCAAGCCTGTAGACATGATTTGGAAGTTTAGAATCTACAAAGCCTGGAGGTTGTTCAACATATACTTCCTCTTCCAATTCTCCATTGAGAAAAGCTCTTTTCACATCCATTTGAAAGACTGTAAACTTTTTGTGAGCAGCATAAGCCAAAAATATCCTTATGGCTTCTAATCTAGCAACTAGTGCAAATGTTTCATCATAATCAATTCCCTCCTGTTGAGAATATCCTTTTGCAACCAGCCTTGCTTTATTTCTTGTAATTATGCCATCACTATCAGTTTTGTTTCTGAACACCCACTTTATACCAACAACAAATCTGTTCTTTGGTCTTGGTACTAGGGTCCAGACTTTGTTTCTTTCAAATTCATTTAACTCTTTTCATGCATTGCTTGCACCCAATCAGCATCTTGAAGGGCTTCTTCCACTTTCTTTGGTTCAGTCTGAGAGAGAAAAGAATTATAGAGACATTTATTTGAAGTAGCTGTTCTAGTTCTGATACCTGCATCAGGATTTTCAATAATTAAGTCAGGTGTATGTGATTTAGTCCACTTCCTTCCAGATGGAAGGTTTTCTCTAGAACTGGATGCTCCCCCAAGATCCATGCTGTCTTCATAAACATTTTCTGATGCTCCCCGTGAAATTATGCTCTCTGAGTTGGATTCTTCAGAATTTAAGTTTTCAGAATTATCAGAACTTGGCTTATCATAACTTGAAGAGCCAGTTGAAGGTTCTGATGCTTCTTGAGATGTGGTTGTATCCTCAGTATGCTCCCCTTGCACAGGTGCATCTTCCTTTGGCGTAGTTACCACAGTTTCAATAACATCAGAGTTTAATCCATCAGAGTTTGCAATATCAGGATTTAGACTGTCAGGATTTTCAGTATCAGAATTAAAATCTTCATTTTTAAATCTCAGCTGATCATGTTCATGGAAATCTTCAAGTCCAGTAATCTTCTTATCATCAAAGGAGACATTGATAGATTCCATGACCACCCTTGTTCTCAAGTTGTAGACTCTGAAGGCTTTTGTGGAAAGTGGATATCCAACAAAATTCCTTCATCAGCTTTTAGATCAAATTTGGATAACTGTTCAGGATGAGTCTTAAGAACAAAACACTTGCATCCAAATACATGAAAATACTTCAGATTTAGCTTCTTTTTCTTCACCATCTCATATGGTGTCTTTCCATGCTTGTTAATGAGGGTATCATTCTGTGTAAAATAAGCAGTCTACACAACTTCAGCCCAAAAATAGGTTGGTAGCTTTGCTTCATTAAGCATAGTTCATGCAGCTTCAATAAGAGTTCTATTCTTTCTTTTAACGACTCCATTTTGCTGTGGAGTTCCAGGAGAGGAAAACCTGTTTGATTCCATGGTCTTTGCAGAACTCTTCCATGATCAAATTCTTGAACTCAGTGCCATTATCACTTCTTATGATCTTCACAGAATCTTTGACCAATTTATTTCTAGTTGCTTGACATGATCAATCAAGATAGATGCAGTTTCACTTTTTGTGTGCAAGAAATACACCCATATGTATCGGGTGAACTCATCCACTATGACCATAGCATATTTTTTCTAAGCAATAGACATGACATTCACTGGACCAAATAGATCAACATGTAGTAGGTGATAAGGCTCAAGAATTGATGATTCAGTCTTGCTCTTGAATGAAGATTTCCTTTGTTTTGCCTTCTGACATGAATCACAAAGGCCATCAGGAGCAAATACTGATTTTGGCAGTCCTCTCACAAGATCTTTCTTGACTAGTTCATTTATATTGTTGAAATTTAAATGAGAGAGTTTCTTGTACCAATTCCAGCTTTCTTCAACTGATGCTCTACTTAACAGATAGATTGCAGAACCATCAGTACTTGTTGAAAGCTTGGCTTCATAAATATTACCATGCCTATAACCTTTCAGAACAACTTTGCCTTTAGATTTGCTTACAACTTCACAGTGTTCTTCAAAGAAATCCACATGATAACCTCTGTCACAGATTTGACTAACACTGAGCAGATTGTGTTTAAATCCTGAGACCAGAGCTACTTCTTTAATGATGACATTCCCAAGATTGATATTGCCATATCCCAGTGTTTTTCCAATATTGCCATCTCCATAAGAAATACTTGGGCCAGCTTTCTCCACAAAGTCTGATAACAGGGCTTTATTTCCAGTCATATGTCCTGAGCATCCACTGTCCAGAACTAGGATATTTTTCCTGTTGCCTTGCAATCACAAAGACCACTAATGATTAGTTTTAAGGACCCAGACTTGCTTGGATCCTTTGGCCTTATTAAGTTTGTTAACATTTGCAGCGGATTTAGCATCAGAGTTTATGTTAACATTTTTCTTATCAGCATTTACACTATCAGACTTTGAATCAGAACTTACACTAGAAGGAACAATGCTAACTTTCTTTAAATAAGGTTTTATTTGATAATAATCATAGTACAAAATATGATATTCCTTACAAGTATAAATGGAATGCCATAAACTACCACAATGAAAATAAGGACTTTGTGGCTTATATCTAACAGACTGACTCTTAACTCCTGACTTTGAAGGTAAGGAGTTTATGTTCTTATTCTTTCTGCAAAAAGAAGCCAGATGGTTAGAACTTCCACAGTTATGACATGTTTTTCTAGGAGCATTAGGAACAGGCTTAAAATCATTGCTTTTATTCACACCTTCCTTTCCATTCCTATTTTTCCTAGGTGACTTTACCTTGTTTACATTCTTAACATCTTTCAGCTTATGCTTAAGCTGCTTCTTAGTCATTAAGCCTATGTTAACTTCAGTTGGCTTTTCCTGTTTTAGTTTGTCAGAAGTTAATTCCTCTTTAACTTCTGATTTCTCAGTATCAGACTTTATAGATACAAACTTAACAGGTTTTACCTTTGGCTTTTGTTTAACGACTATAGGCTTAATTTCTACAGTTCCTCTATCATTCTTATCATCTCCATAACCTAAGCCCTCTTTCCAGTTTCCACTACTTAACAGATTCTGAGTTATTCTGCCAGAGTTAGTCCAAGTCCTGATAATCTCTCTTTCATTTTCTAACTCAGTTTTTAGAGATTCATTCATTTTAAGTACTTCATCCTTAACATAGAAAACATCATCTCTATCTTTCTGAGTTTGATGGAACATGACTAACTTTTTTTCTAAATAATTATTTCTCTTTCTATAATCAAGATTTTCAGAAGTTAATCTTTCACATGTTAAAGTTTGATCTCTATAGCTAATGAACATGGTTTTAAGATATCTTCTCAACTCATTAATATCATCAGTATGAAAGGCATAAGTAGTTTGAGGTACCTTTAACTCAGCAGCTTCAGAACTGCTATCAGCATTTGCCATATCAGCATTTGCCATCAAGGCATAGTTCTCCTCACTTTCAGAATCTGAAGTGTTTGTCCAACTTTTTTTCTTAGTGACAAGAGCCTTGCCTTTGTCACTCTTCACTTTCTTATAATTAGGAGATATCTGGCCTTTCTCACCACAGTTATAGCATTTGACATTTATGTAATCTCCTCTGTCAGACTTTCCTCCTTTGCCTTAAGATTTTCTGAAGCTTTTCTTATCAGAACTTGCACCTTTCCTGGAAAACTTCTTTCCCTTCCTGAACTTTCTGTGTGCAATCCTTATGATTCCTTTCACCATAAGAGCACACAGCTTCATCATCTCTTCATCAGCATCCATCTCAGGCAAGCTTTCAGTTTCTGAGTCATCATCACTATCAGAACTTGATGACTCAGTATCAGAATTTGTGATGAGTGCTTTTCCCTTGCCTTTCCTTGAGGTAGCTGCTTTGGGGGATTCTTCCTCAGCCTTAAGAGCAACTGTCCTTGACTTTCCTCCTTTCCTCTTGCTTCTTTGTTCCATCTCAAGTTCATGAGTCTTAAGCATCCCATAAATTTCATCAAGAGTTGTTTCTTCAAGATTATAGTTGTCTCTTATAATTGTGGCCTTCAAATCCCGACTTTTAGGAAGAGCTAAAAGGAATTTAAGGTTTGAATCTTCAAGATCATACTCCTTATCAACCAGCGGCAAATCATTCAAGAGTTTGACAAATCTGTCATATAAATTAGTCAATGACTCATTAGGCTTTGAGTCAAAGTGTTCATACTCTTGAGTGAGGATAGACTTCTTGTTCTTCTTAATCGAATTAGTTCCCTGGCATCTTGTCTCCAAGGCATCCCATATCTCCTTTGCAGTCTTGCAGTTAATCACCCTATTTGACATTACATTATCAATGGCACTATGCAGCAAGTGTCGTACCTTAGCATCCTTAGCAATTGATGCGATATCTTCAGCAGTGTAATCACTCTTCTCCTTTGATACAGACTTTGCTGCTTCACCTGCAACTGCAACATCGAGTTTGGTTGGCTTGTGAGGTCCTTTATTGATTCTGTCAAAATATTCTGGATCTGTAGCTTCCAGAAACATAGTCATCATCACCTTCCATATGGGGTATTCAGATGGTTTCAGTATGGGAACTCTAATAGCCTCATATCGACTATGAATTTGAGTCTTTGGAGGTTTTTCAGTTTTGGTGGGCTTGGTTGGAGTTTTTGCTTCAGACATGATTGTTTTTGGATCTTAAACTGTTTGAGTGTTAACAGATAGGCTCTGATACCACTTTTTAGGTCACACACACTGTAGAAGGGGGGTTGAATACAGTGTATAGCACAATGAAATCGAATTCAAAGAACACAAGTAACAGAAAACAAACTTTATTAAACTCTGTTACAATGTGGAACTGTCCTCTCTCAGTGATGAACAAAATATCACGAGAGCTGCTAGGGTTACAATGAATATTATTCTCGATAATGATAACACTTATAGTGTAAACCCTATGTCTGTGTTTATATTCTATACAGTTACAAGATAATCGCTAATTGATATGGAATATAATTCTGCTTCCTAAAATATATCCACCAGTTATCTTTTGTTCCAAGTATTCTATTCTTCATAGAATTCCTTCTTCATGCATATCTCTTCTTGCGTTTGTCTTGATCTTCTTTCCTTTCAATCAGCCGCCTTCCTTATCTGAAAGTCTCCTTAAGTCCTGATATTATCTCCTGATAAATATCTCCTGAACCTTAAGTTCTGATAACGTAAGTTCTGACTTCAGTATAAGTGATGATATCCAGTTAAGTACTGATTTGTCATGTTTAAGTAAGATCTGAAACCTAAACACAAATCATATTAGACATGACATTATCAAATATATCTAACAAGAATTACAGGAATAAACATTCACTTTTCGAGTTAAGAAGCCATATTCTGATGAATTTTAAATTCTGATAATTATCAAGTTCTGATGCTGACGTGGCAGTATTTATTTACTTGGTTTATTTTTGGTCATTACTTCAACGATCATATTTTTTTTCCAGAATATTGGTTTATGTGAGATAAAGCAGTAACGATCATTTGTTTAGTGGAAACAGTTTTTAAAAAAAAACTGAACGTGCAAAGTAATAATTGCTTATTTACCGTGCACATTAACTTTTGCCTTAACTGTTACATGCTTGACATGTGTAAAGGTCTATTCCACTTCTCATTAACAGCTGCAATATGGGTTGTCTAACTAAAAGAGATAAAAGATTTTCAAATCTTTTATTCATATTTTTATTCTATTCACTCTCTCTCTTTTCTTATTCTCTCACATTTTCTGACGGTTCACTATATAGACATTTCATCAAACACCTTTCAGGAAAACAAGATTCTCACTTATTTCTGATGGTGCCCAAGGATTTAATTATTTATGGAGCCAAGTTTGAACCAAATAACTTTGCTGCAATCTTGAATAAGGCTGAAGCTCCATCAGATTTGCACTTTGTGCAAGATTTCTTAGCAAATAGTGAGATCGGGTATGCTTTGACCCAACCTCAAACTATTCTAAGCCATCAAGTACTGACGTTTTGGCGGACTGGGATTTTTGATGATGGTGGTGCTACTGGTACTTCAAGCATCGTGTTTGAAGTAAATGATATTGAGCATGTGGTTACTCCTGGAGCATTTCGTAAAGCTCTCCACTTACCAGAAGGCTGTACATTCTCAACAGTGGAGGACCCTGTTCTACAGCAGCTTATGGCCAGTCTGGGCTATGAGAAAAGTTTGGGAAAGCTTGGACAACTGAAAAGATCCAATATTAGGAAGGAATGGAGCTTTTTCTTTGATTGTATCACTAAGGCATTCACCAACAAGTGCTCAAACTTTGATGTTATTCCCATCATGAGTCAGCAAATCGGGTATGCTCTTATTCATCAAACTCACTTTGATTTTACAAGTGATGTGCTAGTTTTCATAGGGGATAGGATGACAGAGGATAGGAATGTAGTATACTTTGCTAGATTCTATCAGCTTATATATACTTTTTGTTGTGCTAATGAACCCCAACCTACCACCGATTTAATTCCACCCTTTAAGCTTGCAAAAGGGATTTTAATGATTTGTTAAATGCTGAAAATAAGAAACAAGTGGTTAGACCCTTACAGATACCCCAGTCTGTAAAACAAGTCTTGGTAAATGCTGATCCACATACATACACATCTGTCTATCCTGATGTCCAACCCACCTACTCATCACAACCAACCCAAACTCCATCAGTACCTACCACAACTACACCAACATCTCAAACTTCTCAACCTCAACCATCTCAACCATCCATCAGGACATTTTTTAAACCAACACAGTCAACTCAACTTCAACCTTCAGCACCTACAGTGAAGCCTTCATCTTCCAAACCAAAGAGGACAAAGACTCTTCCTCAGTCTCAACAGAAGAAAAGGAGAATTATTCTGAGAGATGAATCAGATACTGAGGACCAGGTTCCCATATCAGAACCTGTTTTTGTAGAAGCTGAGAAGGTCTCTTCTCAGAAAGATACTGTAACTGGGAGTTCTAGGTCTCTCAAAAGGCTTAGAAAGCTAAATCCTGATGATAAAGCTCCTACAGTGTCTCCACCCTTGAAGAAAATGAAAAAGCAAAGAGCTCACAAGGACACAGTTGAGTCAGATTCAGAAGATGAGGAAGCAGCTAAGGAAGGGGGTCAGGAATCTCTGATCCCAATAGAACCAATTGTTATTGAATCACTTCCTTCTGCACAACCAGAAACTGCTCAGGACAGAGTGCCTACACCTCCTGTGTCACCTATAATTGAACAAGTACTGTTAGGGCGGAAAACACGCGCTAATAATACACGCAAGTATACGCGTTCGCAAGTAATATAGAATAATTTCTAGTTCGTTCCCACAGAGACTCAGACTAATTATGTTTAATTAACACTCACTCACCAATGTATGATTACTTCTCAATGTCAAGACAATAACACGTAGATTTGATTAACTAATTATTAACTATAATTAACTACGAGAATTAAACACTTAATTGACACTTGAATTAATAATATTAAACACACAAGAGATCACAACTTCATTATTATTTCCTTCAATAGTTATTGTTATTACCCTTAGCATGTAACGGCGATGATATTAATCGAACAACACGAAACTGATAAAAGCCAACTTTCATTGTACTAATACCATTCTACCAAGCATCCACAATTAAGACAGAAGTTGAATAGGCATCAATTATATTAAGACCCTATATGTCTACAGAATTTGATAACATAACGATTTAAGCACAAGTTATTCCTTATGATTACACAGGGCAAGTAAAACGGTTAGAGTTACCCACTAATCATGCATACACATACATGAACCTATGCTAGTATGGCAAGTTCTAAACCTCAAGATCCACTGTCACTTCACAAGAGATTAACACCCTATCTTATATGTTCGCGACGCACATAAGACGAATAAGCACAACCAACACTAGATATCATACAATCATCACACACTAAGGTATTAAACAACTAACTAGAGAATTCTATAGTAAATCCATTACGACCCCATGATCACGATTAGCCCATGATTGAACTCATCGTCACCATGGGTTCATATGAAAACATGATAATAACACACGAGAATAACTAATAAAACTACTTATATTAAACTAGAGTACGTCACAAGAGTAAATAGGTTCAAAGTAAAGAAAACTAGCATCCATTGTTATAACGAAATAAAGAATCATAAGAAACTATGCTTCCTCTTCGTTACGGTGTGCTAACACGGTCTTCTTCCTTATCTCCTTGCTCCTCGATTGATACTATGATTTAACACCTGTGAAACGTCTCTGAAAACTACTTATATATAAGCCCCACAAAACTCAGCCATATAAGAAGTCAGAAGTCCAACAGAACAAGAACTCTAAAAACCAGATTTTTAATTCGTGCCCCTGAGCGGCCGCCCAACAATCCTGAGCGGGTGCCCAGCTTCCTGAGCGGCCGCTCAGCCAGGCTGAGCGGGTGCCCAACACCTTTCTGGAAAATGCTCTGTTTTGCTCCCATTCTCTGCTGCATTCTGCTCCTATCTTCCCACTTGCAATGCCAAGCACATACTAAGGCTTATTCTTGATGAAATCTCCCCACAATTGCAAGTAACACCCTGAAATGCACAAACACTAGAAAAATGCATCAAATACACAAAATACTTGACATCAATTCAAGCCATTATAAGACGTACTAAGTGGTATAAAATGCCACTTATCACACCCCCAAACTTTAATCGATGCTTGTCCTCAAGGATCACAGACTCAAAAACAAAACAAAACATGCATGAATGCAATCTATATGAAATGCAGCGATGCCCCTCACTATGACTAAACCAACCAATTTACGACATCTCAACAAATGCAATTAGGCGAATAAAGATCAATCAAATCATGTAAGCTAACATACAACCAGAAACGTGGTGTGTGCGAATGCTTAACAGATATGCTTCGAAACTAGATCAATTATCATAACTCGACTATCCTCAAGGCAATCACATGATTATACGAAGAATAAATTTTAGGCACAAAATGAATTATAACACTTCAAGATTACTGGAGCTTATTACAGAATCATGCTTTTTATTTAACACACAAACAAATGCTTATTTGACCATGCAATGAGTGAGGTCCACAAAAGACTTATACAATGGCATCCATTTAGCGAGCGTTAGGTTAGCGGATCCCAGACTATAAAAGCCTTAGGTCACTAGGCACAAAGTCCCCTAAGAACTTAATAACTCGAATACCAAAGAGCCCACTCGAGATCAATTATGCATTAACTCTTTTTTTTTACTTTTCTTTTTTTTTCATCATTTTTTTTCTTTTTTTAAAATTTCTGAGCAAGTGCGTTTCGCTCCATCTTGCTCAACCCTAGACTACTCGCATAAAAATACGAGCCGGCTACTAGCCATTTGACGCCTAGCCACAATTAGCAATGAATTCTAATTTTTACTCCAATTTTTTTCTTTTCATGCCTTTTATCATTAAGAACCTATTATAAATTCTAAGCATAATCACTAGATTAACCTTGAAAACCATCAAACCATGACAACAATCTAGTCCTTAAGCATTCTCTAAGACTTAGTGAAATTACAAGTGTTTCTAGCATGCATGTCAACCTACAAGACACAACATCACTCTAATGCTATCACTCCACTCGCATCAATATCACAAATCAATTGGTAAAGCAACGCAAAAGGGATTATGGTAAATGCATGAGCTAAATGTCATGATAAATAAAGCTATAAAATAAAATAAAATAATAAAAAAAACTATATGGCAAAAAAAAATTGCAATTATATGAACTAAACTATCATGAATATGCAACTACATGACACATACACAAAAATATTCCTTAACTACCACCCCCAAACTTAAAATCTTCACTGTCCCCAGTGAAGGTAGTAGAAAGGAACACAGGGTATACCTACTCAGAGAAATCATCATCACGCTCAGAGGGTGGAGTATCAGGAGGCGGATACGCAGAGTCCTCACCAAAAAGGACCACTGGATGTCAGCTCCAAGACCTCTAAAAGCAGTCCCAAGTGCAAGGGTGAGCTCCTGAGCAAACCTGCTCTACGTCTCGTACATAGCGTCCATCCTCCTCGACAGCCTCCTATACTGGGCATCAGCCATCCCAGCACCCTCATGATCTCTAGAAGAGCCTGCCTCATCACGCCCCGGCCTAGCCATGGTAGCACCAGCTGCTGGACGTCCTCGTGGAAGACGATAACCCAGCCCATGCTCCTCGGGCTCTCCACCAGTCCACTCCTACATCGCATTCAGAGTCCCTGAATCAATAGGAGCGACCGACATCTGCAACTGCTCGTGAGAAGGCCAATAAACTCCCACTGCTCGGTATAGCTTCGTGACAGTAGATGCATAAGGGATGTTCATGTGCTTCGCTCCCCTCAAAAACTTTAAAATTCCTTGGTAGATGAACTCACCAAGGTCCACATAATACTCCTCATTCAAAATACCCCATAACAACCTTGCTCGCTCAACTGTAACCTCATGTGCATGTGAAGTAGGCAGAATATTAGCACAAATAAAGGCATTCCATACACGGGCATACATGTTCATCGCAATTGCCGGAAAAGAACGATACTCGTTAGTCCCAGTCTTGAAATTCCAAACCGTGCCCGGTTGACAGAGAGTAGCACAAATCAAATCCAAATCAAACTCCTCGGAGGGCTTCTCATTCCAATTCTCCTCCGTGGGCTTCCTCCATCGCGGCCCAATCACACGGCGAATCACCTCAGGATGATAATCCACCGTTAGCCCACACACAACAGAAAACCCATTCTTTTCAGCCTTTGTGTTCGCATAAAACTCGCGAACCACGCTCATCGGAACCGCCTCCGGTGACTCACAGAAAGAAATCCAACCCTTTTCAGCAATCATCGGCAACAGCTCACCATCCCTCCCTGACGGTAAGAATACCCTCTCCTTCAAAATCGGCTTACCCAGAAGCCTAGTATACTCCTCCTTAGCAGCCCTATCAAACAAACGAGGTCTCGCAGCAGTACCCCTTGAAGAATTAGCAGTAGGAATAGTGTTGCTGCTATCAATAGTCCTGGATCTCTTGGGTGCCATTTAAACTGAGAAAAAGTGTTTAAGATTTGTGTTTTTGAATATGGGAGAGAGTTTTAAGGTTAAAAGTGTATGGGGGAGTATATGGAATAGTTGTATGTATATATAGGGTAGAGATTAGGGTTAAAATTTGATTAGGAGTGGGGTTGAGGGTTAAAAACGTTGGTTTAAGGGAAAAGGATTCGTGGGTAGTGGGTTGTGTTTTTATTTTTTGTGTTTTCTGATTTTTTTTATTCTTTTTAGGTTAAAATTTTTTCAGGTAGACGGGTCCTGAGCGACCGCCCAGCTGAACTGAGCGGGCACCCAACATCCTGACTGGCCGCTCAGCCAGGCTGAGCGGGCGCCCAGGTGGTAACTGGAATTTTTTTTTCTTGCCCCTTTTTTTCTGATTTTTTTTTGTTTTTGGATAGGTTACTGACCTTTAAGGATTCCTATAACAACAAATCTCGGGTTGCCTCCTAAAAAGCGCTTCTTTTATGTTATTAGCTTGACGTAGTGTACTTTGCTCAAGTTGACAATAAAACGACACTAACCACTTCCCGGTTTGTCGTGTCCCCATAGAAATGCTTCAAACGCGGACCATTAACCTTGAATGCTTGGCCCGGATCATTCTCAAAAATCTCCACCGCTCCATATGGAAACACAGTTTTGACAATATAAGGTCCAGACCACCTTGATTTCAACTTTCCAGGAAAAAGTCGGAGGCGAGAGTTGAATAAAAGAACATGCTGCCCCGGCAAAAATGACTTAGGATATAGCTTCCTGTCGTGCCACCTTTTCACTTTTTCCTTGTACATTTTGTTATTCTCGTACGCTTGGAGTCAAAATTCATCAAGTTCATTTAACTGAAGCATTCGCTTCTTCCCAGCTGCATCTAGATCAAGGTTCAACTTCTTTAACGCCCAATAAGCCTTATGCTCAAGCTCCACAGGTAAATGACATCCCTTACCATAAACAAGTTGAAACGGGGACATCCCAAGTGGAGTCTTGTATGCTGTTCTATAAGCCCAAACAGCTTCATCGAGCTTTAAAGACCAATCCTTCCTTGACGGAAAAACAACTTTCTCTAGAATGCGCTTGATCTCTCTATTAGACACTTCCGCTTGACCATTTGTTTGCGGATGATAGGCAGTAACAACACGATGATTCACATTATAGTGCTGCATTATAGAAGTGAACTTACGGTTGCAGAAATGCGACCCCTCATCACTTATGATTACTCGTGGCATTCCAAACCTTGTAAAAATCTGCTTATGAAGAAAATTCAACACTACCTTTGCATCATTCGTCGGTAGAGCCTTGACTTCTACCCATTTTGAGACATAATCGACTGCCAGCAAGATGTACTGATTATTGTAGGACGAGACAAATGGTCCCATGAAATCGATTCCCCAAACATCAAAGACCTTGACTTCAAGCATCACATTTAATGGCATCTCATCCTTCCTCGTAAGATTCCCCACTCTTTGGCAATGATCACACCTTAAAACGAATGGATGTGCATCCTTAAACAAAGAAGGCCAGAAAAAACCTGCTTGTAGAATACGAGCTGCCATCTTTTCACCACCATAACATCCACCATAAACTGTGGAATGGCAGTCTCGTAATATCCCCTCCGTCTCACAGAATGGGATACATCTCCTGATGATCTGGTCAGCTCCCTATCTAAACAAATACGGTTCATCCCACATGTACCACTTCACCTCATGCAGAAACTTCTTTTTTTAAGCTGTATTTATATTAGGAGGCATTATATTGCTGACAAGATAGTTCACAATATCTGCGAACCATGGCTCTTCCTCCTTAACTGCGAATAAATGCTCATCCGGAAAAGATTCGTTGATCAATGTCTTATCATGTGAAGTAGAATCGGGATTCTCCAATCTAGAGAGATGGTCAGCTACTTGATTCTCACTACCTTTTCGATCCTTGATCTCTAACTCAAATTCCTGAAGCAAGAGCACCCAACGAATAAGTATAGGCTTCGAATCCTTCTTGGAAACCAGATAGCGAATGGCCGCATGATCAGTGAATACTGTCACCTTTGTCCCAGGCAGATAAGTTCGAAATTTTTTGAAACCAAAGACTATAGCCAAGAGCTCCTTCTCAGTAGTGGTGTAGTTCATTTGAGCTCCATTTAGAGTCTTACTAGCATAGTAGACCACATGAAAAAGATTATTCTTGCGCTGCCCAAGAACTGCTCCCACCGCATAATTACTCACATCACACATCATCTCAAAAGGCTCTGTCCAATCAGATGCCGTAATAACTGGTGCAGTTATCAAACTCTTCTTGAGAGTCTCGAATGTCGTCAAGCATTCATCATCAAATTTGAAAGGCACATCCTTCTCCAGCAAGTTGCACAACGGCTTAGATATCTTCGAGAAGTCCTTAATGAAACACCGATAAAAACCCGCATGACCAAGAAAACTACGGATTCCTTTCACAGCAATAGGTGGTGGAAGATTTTCAATGACTCCCACCTGGCTTTGTCCTGGAAGAATGTCAAACCATCAGATCCAAAGAAAAGCCAATTGCTGTCTGATTTCATGACTATTGGGTTAAATGCTAGAGAACCAAGAGACAGAGCAGGGCTAGGTTCTGATGAAGCTAAGATCAAGACAAGAGTTGAAGTTTCTACTAGAGAACCATTTTTGTTAACTGACAGACCTCTTGAAGATGTTACACAGAAACACCTTGATAAGGTTATCTCTGTTCAAGTGGTACTGGATGCTCATGATAAACATAATGTCAAAAAAAATCCGATTCTATTTCTTGAAGATGGAAGAACATATCAAATGTCAGAATCAGATGTGTTGAACAAATCTCTGAAAGAACTTAAATTCTTTCATTATCTTTTAGAGATAAAGTCTGAGATTACCAGGAGATGGTCAAATTTCATTATGAAGACCATAAGAGATAAAGCAAGAATTTTTGGTTCAAGGATTATATAATTCATTCCAAATATAGTTGAAGATGATGGAAGTGAAATTCCAATGAAGAAGGATTCTGCTAAACTTGAAGTCATTCTAAAAGAGAAATGTCTGTGCTACAATAAAGACTCTTCTCATCCAAGGGTAATTAGACTTGTTGATGGTTTAGAAAGAAACCATATCTCAGCACTAAGGACTGAATCTACCAGATTGGAAGTCAGAATGAAGAATTGAAGCAAGTCAAAGTTACACTATCTCAAGTCCTGAGGAATAAAGAAGAAAAACTGATATCAAACTTTGTCAAGAATCACTTTGGAATCAGATTGACTCAGTGAGATTGGTAAAAGCTACAAGTACTGTAAGTTGTAGTTAGTTGTCTTATTAAACTCTCATTGCATTTGTACTTAAATGTTTTTGACATCATCAAATCTATTAACAGGTAGCATACATGATATCAGGTCTACTTGCAGTTAGATAGAGTAAGGAGCCAATCATACCTCTGTAGTTAGTAATATCTACTGATTTACCAGTATCCTTATCTAACTTGGTTGCAGTGGCCATGGGAGTGGATGCAGTTGAACAACCTTGCATTCCAAATTTCTTCAGTAAATTTTTGGTGTACTTGGATTGATAGATAAAAAGTGCCTTCTTCAGTTTGCTTGACTTGAAGGCCCAGAAAATAGCTGAGTTCTCCTATCATACTCATTTGATATCTTGACTACATTAGCTTTACAAACTTCTCACATAGTTTGGAATTAGTAGAACCAAATATGATATCATCAACATATATCTGTACCAAAAGTAAGTCCTTTCCATGGTTGAGGTAGAATAAAGTCTTGTCAATTGTACCTCTGTGAAATCCACTTTCCAGAAGGAATTGAGCTAAAGTCTCATACCATGCTCTTGGAGCTTGCTTAAGGCCATAAAGTGCTTTGTCAAGCCTGTAGGCATGATTGGGAAATTTAGGATCTACAAAGCCTGGAGGTTGTTCAACATATACCTATTCTTCCAATTCTCCATTGAGAAAAGCACTTTTCACATCCAATTTAAGACTTTAAACTTCTTGTGAGCAGCATAAGCCAAAAAGATCCTTATGGCTTCTAATCTAGCAATTGGTGCAAATGTTTCATCTTAATCAATACCCTCCTGCTGAGAGTAGCCTTTAGCAACCAGTCTTGCTTTATTCCTTGTAATTATACTATCACTATCAGTTTTGTTTCTGAAGACCCATTTTGTACCAACAACTGATCTGTTCTTTGGTCTTGGCACTAGGGTCCAGACTTTATTTCTTTCAAATTCATTTAACTCTTCCTGCATTGCTTGCACCCAATCAGCATCTTGAAGAGCTTCTTCCACTTTCTTTGGTTCAGTCTGAGATAGAAAAGAATGATTGACATTCATTTGAAGTTGCAGTTCTAGTTCTGACACCTGCTTCAGGATCTCCAATGATTAAATCAGGTGTGTGCTTTAGTCCACTTCCTTGCAGATGGAAGTTGATCTCTAGAACTGGATCCTCCCCCATGATCCATGTTTTCTCCATTAGCATTTTCTGATGCTCCCCCTGTAGTTATGCTCTCTGAGACTTCAGAATTTGATTTTAATTTTTCAGGAGTTAAAGAATCAGAGCTTCCAGAATTATCACAATTTGGCTCATCAGAACTAGATGAATCAGAACTTGAAGAGCCAGTGACAGGTTCTGATGCTTCTCGAGAGTCTTGAGATGTGGTAGGTTCTTCATCTTGCTCCCCCTGGACAGGTGCATTTTCCTTTGGAGTTGTTACCACAGTTTTAATGACATCAAAACTTAATCCATCAGAACTTACAGGATCAGGATATAAGTCATCAGAATTTCCAGAATCAGAATTTAAATCTTCATTCTCAAATCTCAGCTGATCATGATCATCGAAATCTTCAAGTCCAGTAATCTTCTTATCTTCAAAAGAGACGTTGATAGATTCCATGACAACTCTTGTTCTTAAGTTGTAGACTCTGAAGGCTTTTGTGGAAAGTTGATATCCAACAAAAATTCCTTCATCAGCTTTTAGATCAAATTTTGACAGCTGTTCAGAATGAGTCTTAAGAACAAAACACTTGCAACCAAATACATGAAAGTATTTCAGATTTGGCTTCTTTTTCTTCACCATCTCATATGGTGTTTTTCCATGCTTGTTTATAAGTGTAGCATTTTGTGTAAAACAAGCATTCTGCACAGTTTCAACCCAAAAATAGGTTGGTAGCTTTGCTTCATCAAGCATTGTTCATGTAGCTTCAATGAGAGTCCTGTTCTTTCTTTCTACAACTCCATTTTGCTGTGGAGTTCCAGGTGCAGAAAATTCCTGTTTGATTACATGATCTTTGCAGAACTCTTCCATGATTGAATTCTTGAACTCAATGCCATTATCACTCCTTACTATTTTAACAGAATCTTTGATGAATTTATCCAGCTGTCTTACATGATTAGTTAGAGTAGATGTAGTTTCAGTCTTCTTGTGCAAGAAGTACACCCAAATGTACCTTGCGAACTCATCCACTATAACCATAACATATTTCTTCTTTGCAATAGACATGACATTGACTGGACCAAAAAGATCAACATGCAGTAGGTGATAAGGCTCAAGAATTGATGACTCAGTTTTGCTCTTGAAAGAAGATTTTTTTTGTTTTGCCTTCTGACATGAATCACAAGGGCCATCAGGAGCAAATACTGTTTTTGGCAGTCCTCTCACAAGATCTTTCTTTACAAGTTCATTTATATTGTTGAAATTTGAATGAGAGAGTTTCTTGTGCCAATTCCAGCTTTCTTCAATTGATGCTCTACTCAACAAACAGATTGTAGAACCATCAGTATTTATTGAAAGTTTGGCTTCATAAATGTTACCATGCCTGTAACCTTTCAGAACCACTTTGCCTGTAGAATTACTTATAACTTGACAGTGTTCTTCAAAGAAATCCACATGATAACCTCTGTCACATATTTGACTTATACTCAACAGATTGTGTTTAAGTCCTGAGACAAGTGCTACTGTTTCAATGATGACATTCCCGAGATTGATCTTGCCATATCCCAGAGTTTTTCCCATGTTGCCATCTCCATAAGGAACTCATGGGCCAGCTTTCTCCACAAAGTCTGATAGCAGGGCTTTATTTCCAGTCATATGTCCTGAACATCCACCCTGAACATCCACTGTCCAGAACTAGGATGTTCTTCCTGTTGCCCTACAATCACAAAGACCACTAATGGTTAATTTTAAGGACCCAGACTTGCTTGGATCCTTTGTCCTTTTTAAGTTTGTTAACATTTGCAGCGAATTTAGCATCAGAGTTTATGCTAACATTTTTCTTATCAGTATTAAGAGTATCGGACTTTGCATCATACTTTACACTAGAAGGAATTAAAGCAACTTTCTTCAAAGAAGGTTTTATCTGATAATAATCATAGTATAAACTATGATATTCCTTACAAGTATAAATGGGATGCCATATACTACCATAATGAAAACAAGGATTTTGTGGCTTAAACCTAACAGACTAACTCTTAACTCCTGACTTAGAAGGTAAGGAGTTTATATTCTTATTCTTCCTGCAAAAAGAAGCCAGATGGTTAGAGTTTCCACAGTTATAGCATTTCTTTTTGGGAGTATTAGGAACAGGCATATAATTGTTGCTTTTATTCACACCTTCCTTTCCATTCCTATTTTTCCTAGTTTCCTTTACCCTTGTTTACACTGGTAATCTCTTTCAGCTTATGTTTAAGCTGCTTCTTAGTCATTAAGCCTATGTTAACTTCAGTTGGTTTATCCTGTTCAAATTTGTCAGAAGTTGACTCTGCTATCACTTCTGTCTCAATATCTTTCATCTTTTCAGAATCAAACTTTACAGTTTTAGCTACAAACTTAACAGGATTTACCTTTGGCTTAGTAGTCTGTTTAATAATAATTGTCTTAACTTGTTCAGTTCCTTTTTTACTTTTCTCATCTCCATAACCTAAGCCCTTTTTCCAGTTTCCACTACTTAGTATATCCTGAGTTGCTCTTCCAGAGTTAGTCTAAGTCCTGATAATCTCTCTCTCTCTCTCTCTCTCTCTCTCTCTTTCTCTCCTTTTCTAACTCAGTTTTTAGAGATTTATTCATTTTTAGCACTTCATCTCTAACATAAAAGGTATCATCTATATCCTTCTGAGTTTGATGGAACATAACTAACTCTTTTTCTAAATAATCATTCCTTTTTTTAAAAGAAAGATTTTCAGAAGTTAATCTCTCACATGTTAAAGTTTGATCTCTGTAACTAATAAACATGGTTTTAAGATATATTCTCAACTCAGTAATATCATCAGTATGAAAGGCATAAGTTGTTTGAGGTACCTTTAACTCAGCAGCATCAGAACTGCTATCAGCATTTGCCATGAAGGTATAGTTCTCCTCATCTTCAGAATCTGAGGTGTCTGTCCAGCTTTTCTTCTTTGTGACAAGAGCCTTGCCTTTGTCACTCTTTTCTTTCTTGCAGTCAGGAGATATGTGGCCTTTCTCACCACAGTTGTAGCATTTGAAATTTGAGTAATCTCCTATGTCAGACTTTCCTCCTTTGCCTTCAAATTTTCTGGAGCCCTTCTTATTAGAACTTCTTCCTTTCCTGGAAAACTTCTTTCCCTTTCTGAATTTCCTGTAGGCTATCTTTGTGATATCCTTCACCATAAGAGCACACAACTTCATCATCTCTTCATCAGCATCTACTTCAGGTAGACTTTCAGTTTCTAAATCATCATCATCAGAACTTGATGATTCTGAATCAGACTTTATCATGAGAGCCTTTCCTTTGCCTTTCTTTGAGGCAACCACTTTAGGGGATTCCTCCTCAGCTTTAAGACAACTGTCCTTGACTTTCTTCCATGCCTCTTGCTTCTTTGATCCATCTCAAGTTCATGAGTCTTGAGCATACCATAAATTTCATCAAGAGTAGTTTCATCAAGAGCATAGTTGTCTCTTATAGTAGTTGACTTCAAATCCCAACTTTCAGGAAGAGCTGAAAGGAATTTAAGATTTGAATCTTCAAGATCATATTCCTTATCCACCAGTGACTGATCATTCAAGAGTTTGACAAATCTGTCATATAAACTAGTTATTAACTCATCAGCTTTTGAGTCAAAGTGCTCATACTCTTGAGTAAGTATAGTCCTCATGTTCTTCTTGATTGCATCAGTTCCTTGACACCTTGTTTTTAAAGCATCCCTTATCTCCTTTGCAGTCTTGTATTGAATTACCCTATTTGACATGACATTATCAATGGCACTATACAACAAATGCCTTACCTTTGCATCATTGGCAATAGATGAGATATCTTCAGTTGTGTATTCATTTTTCTCCTTTGGTATGGTCTTTGCTGGCTGATCTGCAACTACAACAGAGAGCTTGGTTGGCTTATGCGGTCCTTCATAAATTCTGTCAAGATATTCTGGATTTGTAGCTTCCAAAAACATAGCCATCTTCACTTTCCATATAGGATACTCAGAAGGTCTCAATATGGGAACCCTGATAGTTTCATATCGACTGTGGGTTTGAGTCTTTGGAGTTTCTTCAGTTTTGTCGGGCTTGGTTGAATTTTTTGCTTTTTCAGACATGATTATTTTGGATCTTTACTGTACGTGTGTTAACAGATAGGCTCTGATACCACTTGTTATGTCACACAACACTGTAGAAGGGGTTAAATACAGTGTAGAATACAATCAAATCGATTTAAAACACAAGTAACAGATAACAAATGTATTCGATATAATAAACTCTGTTACAATGGAACTGTTCTCTCTCAGTGATGAACAAATATCACGAGAGTTGCTAGGTTACAATGTATGATCTTCTCGATGATCGTAACTCTTTTAGAGTAAACCTATGTATGTGTTTATATAGACACACAATTACAAGATAATTTCTAATTGATATGGAATATAATTCTTTCTCCTAAAATATATCAATCAGATATCTTATATAATATTTCTAGTCCTCTAACTCTTTCCATGCATATCTTCTTCTTGTATTAGTCTCGATCTTCTTTCATGTAAATCAGCTTCCTTCCTTAACTGTTAGTCCTCCAGTACTTAAGTTCTGATATCCATCTTCTAATATTATCTTCTGATAATTTAAGTCCTGATATCCTTAAGTCCTGACTTCCAGTAACTCCTGATTCCAGTAAGAACTGATATTTTCTGTTAGTTAAGATCTGAAAACTAAACATGAAACACATTAGACATGACATCTCAAATATATCCAACACCCTAAGCTGTGTTTATATAGTACACAGTTACAAGATATTTTCTAATTGATATGGAATATGATTCTGTATACTAAAATATATCAATCAGATATTATCTTCTACAAGTATTCTAGCTGTCCAACTCTTCATGCATATCTTCTTTTGTTTTAGTCCAGATCCTCTTCTGTAAATCAGCCGCATTCCTTATCTGAAGTCTTCCCGCACTTAAGTCCTGATATATCTTCTGACGCCTTAAGTTATGATATAAGTTCGGCCTTTAGTAAGTCCTGATTTCCAGTAAGTACTGATAAGTCCTGATATTAAGTTCTGAAACTAAACACAAATCAGATTAGACATGACATCTCAAATAAATCTAACAATCTCCCCCAACTTGTAAATTATGAAAAATATACAAGTTAATAGATTTGATGATGTTAAAAACATTTAAGTACAAATGCAATGAGAGTTTATTTAGACAACTAACTACAACTTACAGTCCTTGCAGCTTTTACCAATTTTACTGAGTCAATCTGAATCCGGAGTGATTCTTGACAAAGTTTGATATCAGCTTCTCTTCTGCATTTCTCAGGACTTGAGATAATTTAGCTTTGACTTGTTGCAGTTCTTCATCTTGACTTCCAATCTGGTAGATTGCAGTCCTAAGTGCCGAGATGTGATTTCTTTCCAATCCATCACCAAGTCGGATTACTCTTGGATGAGATGAGTATTCATTATAGCACAAACATTTCTCTTTCAAAATAACTTCAAGTTTAGCAGAATTCTTCTTCATTGGAATTTCACTTCCATCATCTTCAACTATCTTTGGAACAAATTCTGCAACCCTTGATCCTTAGATTCTGGATTTATTCTTTATAGTCTTTGTTAGTCCCTAACAATGCAACAAGAATTACAGAAGGGGGGTTGAATGGAATTCTTGAACCTTTTTCAAAAACATAAAATGTTCTATCTTATTAATATATAAGTGTTTGATTTGCAAAGTGCGGAATAAGAAGTTAGTAAAATTAAAACACAAGTAATTAAAAAACACAAGTCTTTAAAAACTTTCTGGTGGATTTGAATGTATCCACCAGAGATATATATTATATCAAGAGAACTCTGTGTAGCAAGATTAGCTCACAACTGCTTACAAATATAAACAACTAAGTTTACAGAGAAATGCTAAGGATACAACTTACAATTGTTTCTCTGAGATGATGTTCTTAGTCTTGTTCTTGTTGTTGTTCTATTTGCTACTTCTTGGTTTATATATCACCAAGATTACAAAGTAATAAGATAAGATAATAAAAAAAACCTATCAAGTCTAATACTATGCTGCTTCATTACTCTATTCCAGCATCTTTGAATATCTTTATAATAGCATGAAAATTGCAATGCTTCTTTGTTCTCTAAAACCCAGTTGAATAGGCTTCCACATTCCTTTTGCATACACTCGACACATGTGACTGTGTTGTCACTGTCAACAGATGTTTGAGTTGATTATCCGTCGGGTACATGATCATCCGTCGGGTTGCCTTGTTGATCATCCGTCGAGGGGCATTGTTGTTTATCCGACGGGTAGCTATCTGGCACTTGACTTTATTTCATTTATGTAGAATTACAAGACATCATCTATGTACAATTAATCAACCTATTCTGCATATCTAATTAAAGTCAACATGACTTGAGTGCTACTACAGAATCTAAACAAGGTGTATGCAGAAATGTGCTACAGACTCATTATTACACAAGCTACTCACTCGATGGATAAAATTATCATCCGTCGGGACTGTATTGAGTCATCCGTCGGGACTATATTCCTTATCCGTCGAGTGCTACATTTTCACTAAGTAAAATCTACTAAGGTGTTTTGTTAATGAAATCATCAAGTTCACAACATATCCACAACAATCTCCCCCAATTTATGTCTACTGGAATTATATCCATAAATTAAGAGAAACTTGATGATAACAAAACACCCTAAAAATATAACTTTAAAAGTAAGTAGAGAAAACTATAAAGTGCTTCAAATAACAAAATGCACAAAAATTAGCTCACAGTCATTTTCAAGGTGCTCCTCTAGCCTGAGCAGATTAATATAATTCCTTGAAGATCTAGATCTCTTTCCAAGCTTTCTGTTATTTTCTTCTATCTGATTTTGGAGCTGTCTGTGGAATTCCAGTTCATCAGATTCTGAGAGATTTAGCTTTTCTTGCATTTCTAAAAGAGTCTCATTGCTAGAGATGCTCAATTGGTCTTCTAATCTGAAAAATCTTCTAACTCCTTTGTCATCCATGAACTCCATCAGCCAGTAGGGCCTTAGATGCACTCTACTCCCTGTGTAAAGAATAGTTAGAGTCTTTGGGAGTGCATCTTTAGCTCTAATACTCCTCAGTTTTTCAATCTTCTTTAGAACAAGTCTTCTTGCAGTTACATTGAATCCAAAGTTCTTCTTGAATGATGAATAAACCTTTATCAGCACATATTGTCTTTCTTGAAGGATCCTGTGAAGTGGCCATTGAATCTCCTTTCCTCCTTTGTACTTAAAAACTAACCTTTCAGGTAGAGGTTTAGATCATCTAGATAGAGGTTTAGATCAGAGAATTCCTTGATGTCACATAAGTACATGTAATCTCCCTTGTTGACTTTGGATTGGGCTTTGGTTAGAGATTTGGATTTGAGAGGTGACAACTTCACTTTCTTGACTGCTCTTGACTTTGTTCTCTTTGGCTTATTAAGGATTGGCAAATTGAAGTCAGGAATTGGTAGACTTTCCCAGCCTATTGATTCATCCTTAGGCATAATAGGATCATCATGAATGTTCCTGTAAGGATCCACCACCTTAATGTCTTCAAATACCACTGAGGGTTTTGATGCTTGTATTGTAGTTGGAATGGATTCCTTGGAAAACTGATCCTCCAATTCCTTACCAACAAAGTTCAATTTCCTTTTGGTTCTTTTGGCCATTTCCTTGTATTTGTTAGATTTCTTCTATTGTGGTTCAACTTGCTTCTTTGGATCTTGAGATTCGGTGATTTTAGATGGCTAAGCAGGAATTTGTTGTTTTGGTTTCACAGCTTGTAGCTTGGCCAAGATAGCAGCTTGCTCTTTCTTTTCTTTAGCCTTTTTAGCATCTAGAGCAGCTTGCTTCTTTTCTTGCTTCAATCTTGCCTTTTTTTCTCTCTTTGCTTTAGCAAATTGAGGATGTCCAGCCACCACACAAATTTTTTTACCATTCCTGAAAACTTTAGCAATTCTCCTTTTCAAAGCTGAATCAGCTGGATTCTTGTAGAAGGCAATGGATCTTGACAACAGTTTCTTCTCATCAGGCTTTGGTGTCTCATACACTGTATCCAAACGGTTCTTTAGTGATGACTTTAAATAGTTCACCCTTGGCTTCAAAAGTACTTCAGCCTTTGGAGATTTGATGCCGGATGGCTGTCCTCTTTCCAGATAATTCATGCTCATTTCATTCACAGAGATTTGCCTGACTTGAGAGTGATGAATGGCTGAATTTTCTGGCTTCTTTGCTAGCCCAAACTTCTTTTGAATATCCTCATCAATTTTCTCCCAGTTGATTGGATTAAACTGCTCCTTTTCAGCTGCTTTCAAAGTAGCTGCTGCTTCCTTTATCAAATCAATATTGTCCTTAGCTGGTGGCTTTGAGATAGTAATTGTAGGCACAATTCCTTTGTTAATTTGAATGTTGAGCACTTTTTGCTCCCCTTACTCCTAGAACTCTCTTTCTCCCCCTTTTTGTTATCATCAAGCTGAGTAGAGGAGGAGGTTTGTGCAGCCACCAGTTTTTGAAGCAAGTCTGTTTGTTGAGCTTGGTGTAGATGAATTGCTGTAAGAGATGCTTCCATTGCTGTCATTCTGGTATCCAAGGCATCTATCTTTGTGGCAAGATCAGAATTTTTCCTGAGTTGTCTCTTAATGTCAAGCATTGTAGCTTCTGGAAGTTTAGAGTCCATCTTGTCAGAAATGGCCTTTTTCATCTCATCAATATCACCTTTGATAGTGTTGACATCTTGAGCATGTTGAAAACCTTGGATTTGTTATAGTTGCAGAGAAGCAAGATGTGCTTGAAGGGGCTTTTTGGTGCTGGCATTTGTGGTGGTTTGAAGAGCAGAATTTGTCTGATTTATGAGTTGAATCAGGGTTGTCTTGAAGTGGTGTTCATCACATTGCTTTGAAAATGCCCAATATGGCATGCCTGATCATGAACTAGAGCCTACTTCTCCCCCTATATCCAATGGCTCTTCTTCACTATCTCCACCTTCATCTCCAAAGAATTCTTCTGAACCACCAGTCTCATAATCAACATCACCAGCTGTAGAAGGCAAAGCTGTGATGGCATCCTTAGTTCTTTGCATGGAATGTGTGGTGTGCATCAAGTTTAGCATCCTTTCTGCATTGTCATTGCCCTGTCCAGCTAGAAGTTGGTAGGCTGGAACAGGGTGAGTAAATGTCTCAGCATCAAGGGAGGTAGAATCTATAACAGCTTGAGGTTGCTGAGATAGTCCCTCCCTGTCTGCATCCTGGACATTCATTAACTCACTTGCAATGACATCCACCCTTATATCTCCTGTACCTGCATTTCTCTCATTATCTCTCTTTTGTTGCATCAAGGTCTCACCTTGGCTCACCGACCTCACACCCTCACCTTCACCATCTAAGGCGGGACTCCTCACACTCTCTTTTGCCAATCCTGAAGAACCGGATTGCATATTTTCACTCTTTACCTTTCCTTTTTCCTGGGAGCAACCTAGACTCTCGCTCATAACACTCTCTTCCCTTAATCCTAGGAGTGATTGTACTACCACTAAGTCTTCTGCACTTGAGATAATTGATGAAATTTGAAGCTGTGCAGAGACACTCGACTGGATAAGGGATATCCGTCGGGTTAGCAGTTTGACTATCCGATGGATAACTATTGTTAAGCTTATCTGTCGGGATATAATCACTACTCGATGGATGAACAATATCCATCGAGAGAGTAGGAATAAATGAGTTTGAAGTGGAAACTATTGTGGACTCTGTGTAGATTGATGAGAACTTTGGCACAGATGTCTCAACAGTTCCTGAAAGAATTGGCAAGTGAGCCAACAAATCATCCAAAAGATGATGCTCACTTGCACTAGATTTTGGCTTCCCCAACAGAGTTAAAGAAAGGGAATCAGGAATTGATGGGTTGATCATATCCACATCCAGAGAGTTTGTGGGAGAATTTGGTGTTTGAGGTGCTTCTATAACTAAAGATTTTGGCTGTGACTCCACATTTATTGGAGACACATCAAACTGACTTTGAAAAGGTGCAGTGACTGTGTCTTTAGCACCAGTTTGCACAGTGTGTGAACCCTATGCATCCCCAAGGGTTTTTGGTTTCTTCTTTCTAGTATAGGTTTGGGGTGATCTTGTGTCCCTTACCCTTTTGGCCTGTGCGCTTGGCTGAGAGCTTTGTTCAATAGTCACATCCTTTTGGGAGGATGCAACTAGCAATGAGCTTATGTCCTTATTAAACACTCCAGTCTGTTGGGAAGCTGTAGTGTGGCTAGGCTGGGAAACACTCACCTCTCCAACCTTATCCTTAGGGTTTCTTTTAAGTTCACCCTGTCCCTCACCTACCTTACCCACCTTCACACTCCCCTCTTTAGATTTGGTGGATTTTGCAACTAGCATCTTTTGAGAGATACCAGAGGGGGCTTTCTTTGACTTGGATTTAGAAATTTTTGATGGTTTGGTAGCTTGGGTAGGCAACTATTGGGTCATTGACATAGTTGCTAGAGCTACACTGAAAGGCAAAGAAATTTGTGAGGCTGGAAGAGTAGGGATAGCTGAACTTACCTCACTTACCTGAGGTGCCTCCATAACAGGAAAATAGAAGGGTGGCACCTCTTTGTGATGGTTTGCCCTGTTCAAATCTGCAATAATCCTTCTCTCTTGAACCCAACAATCTAATTTTTTGGTTGGGTTCTCAAGCACAATATCCTCAGAGAGGTGGTTAGAAATCATCATTAAAAATCTAGCATAATAAACATTTTTACCCCTTTTATTTAACTCCCCCAACTTAAACCCCAATTCAAACAAAACAAGATCACTAAAGTTAAAGAACTTATCAGTAACTTACATGTAAAGCATGTTAAGCATAGAGATATTGACAGAATCAAAATTACTGATTTTACCAGAGAATACCTTAGTATCTACATCACATAGATAACTCCATTCCTTCCTAAGATCCAACCTCCTAATTTCACTTAACTTAGAAGTAGAGAGTGCATAGCCTATGGAGTTAAGCATGTTAACAATGTCAGTGTCTGTGTGTGGTGAAGTTACAGTATTATTAGGAATTTTGAAACATGCTTTAATAATATAACTATTAACACATAATTCCTTACCTTTAATAGTGAATGTGATAGTCTTATCAGTTGAGTTGTATATTGCAGTCGTCCACATCTCTTCAACAGCTTCACAGTATATGGTGGGTGATTCCAGCATGGCATAGTTAAGTTTGCAGTTCTTTACAAAGTCCATCATTTTGTGGTAGTCACCAGACTGTTGAATCCCCTTGTTCACAAGAGCAGTGAAGTTGTTCTTCTCATAAATAAATCCAGTTTGAGACATTATCTTGATGACAGGTGCCATTGTTAGAGAGTAAAAACTTGCAGAGAGAGAGAGAGTAAGTGCTTTTGAGAAAGAAAGAAATTAGCACAGATGATTTGAGAATGATAAAAGAAAAGTAATGAAAATAATTTAAGCTTTTATACTATCTCAAAAATAACTATAAAAAATAATAAAGTAAAATAAAGTAACCAATAAGAATTGCCCAAAATAGCCGTTTAAAAATAAACTTTAAAAATTCCATCAATTATCCGTCGTGTTATGCTTACAAATTGTAAGTATACTCGATGGATAATGTTCAGAGAATCAACGACTAAGAATAAGACAATTCGACGGATGAGGATAAATCAGTTTTCCGTCGAGTCATAAAATATTCCAGAAAAGTAATTGATTTTATTAACAAATAGTATACCGACGGATGATCAAACTCGATGGATAGTGATCATCCGTCGAGATGTATATTTTGACTTAGCTAAAATTTTATCCATGACTGAAAAATCAATTAAATTTCTGGCTGCATTACAACTTGCAAACAATCTATAAAGATTCAAGAGTAATTTAGCATACTTAACTCACTTACCAACCTTGAAAAGGTGGATTCATCCAGTGGCTTAGTAAATATATCTGCAAGCTGCTTTTCACTTGGAACAAAATATAGTTCCACAGTACCATTCATTACATGTTCACTTATGAAGTGGTACTTGATGTCTATGTGTTTTGTCCTTGAATGTTGTACAGGATTTTCAGTGATGGCAATTGCACTTGTGTTATCACAGAAAATGGTAATCCTTTCAACTTGCAAACCATAGTCTAGCAATTGGTTTTTCATCCACAAAATCTGTGCACAGCAACTGCCAGCAGCAATATATTCAGCTTCAGCTGTAGAAGTAGAAACTGAATTTTGCTTTTACTGAACCAGGATACAAGCTTGTTTCCTAGAAATTGACAGGTTCCTGTTGTACTTTTTCTATCAATTCTACAACCTGCATAATATGCATCTGAATAACCAGTTAGATCAAAACAAGAATCTCTAGGGTACCAAATGCCAAGTTTTGGTGTTCCCTTGAGATATCTGAAAATTCTCTTGATAGCTACTAAGTGAGATTCTCTAGGATCATCCTGAAATCTAGCACACAAACATGTAGCAAACATTATATCTGGCCTACTAGATGTTAAGTACAGAAGTGAGCCAACCATGCCCCTATAACTTGAAATATCCACAAACTTTTCAGTAGTATTTAATTCAAGCTTCGTTGCAGTGGCCATGGGAGTTTTTGCAGATGTGCAATCCATTAGATCAAACTTCTTTAAAAGATCATAAATGTATTTAGTTTGACTAATGAATATTCTATCACTAACTTGCTTAACTTGCAAACCAAGAAAGTAAGTTAGTTCTCCCATCATACTCATTTCATACTTACTTTGCATCAATTTGGCAAATATTTTGCAAAGTTTTTCATCTGTAGAGCCAAAAATAATGTCAGCTAAATAAATTTGAACAAGTATACTAGAGCCATTAACATTTCTAAAGAAAAGGGTTTTGTCTACGGTACCTCTAGTGAAGTAATTCTCTAAAAGAAAATTTGACAAAGTGTCATAGCAGGCTCTAGGTGCTTGCTTCAGTCCATAAAGTGCTTTAAAAAGATAGTAAACATATACTGGAAAATTTGGATCTTCAAAACCAGGAGGCTGACTAACATAGACTTCCTCCTCCAAATCTCCATTCAGAATGGCACTTTTGACATCCATTTGATAGACTTTGAAATTGGCATGGGCTGCATAGGCTAAGAAGATTCTGATGGCCTCAAGTCTTGCAACAGGAGCAAATGTTTCATCAAAATCTATTTCTTCTTGTTGACAATAGCCTTTAGCAACCAATCTAGCTTTGTTCCTGACTACTATGCCATTTTCATCTATCTTGTTTCTGAATACCCATTTGGTGTCTATTGGATTCTTTCCTTTAGGCTTGGCACCATCTTCCATACCTTATTCCTCTCAAATTGATTTAGCTCCTCCTGCATAGCTAAAATCCAATTAGGATCCAACAAAGCTTCTTCTACCTTCTTTGGTTCTTCCTTAAAAAGAAAGCTGCTGTATAGACATTCTTCTTGAGTTGCTCTCCTTGTTTGAACTCTAGAAGATACATCACCAATGATGAGTTCAAAGGGATGATCCTTTGTCCATTTCCTTTATTGAGGTAGATTAGCTCTGGATGAAGAGGCCTCATTGTTGTCTTGATGTGTGATTGAGTTTAGATTATTAGAAACTCCCCCTCAGTTAACGGATCTTTGATTTGAGAAAGGGGAACTTTCTATAAGTGATCTATTCTAACCTCCAGCTTCTTTTGATGACCCGACAGATGGTGAATTTTGAGTACCGATGGATGAAGCTGGTTGTCTCCTGACGGATAAAGCAGATTGTCTCCCGACGGATGAAGCATTATGCAACTCGACAGATGTTGAATTTTGTGCTTCATTGGTAGTGGATTTTTCTGCATTATCCTTTGATACTGTTTCTTGATCACTTTCATCATCACTGTCGTCACTAACCATCTCCACATTATCAAATTTGAGGCTCTCATGGTAATCTCCATCTTGCAGTCCTTCAATCTTTTTATCATCAAACACAACATGTAGTGATTCCACAACAATATTGGTTCTTAGATTGTAGACTCTATATGCTTTACCAACAGCATATCCAACAAAAATTCCTTCATCTGCTTTAGCATCAAACTTCCCATTCTGATCAGTTTGATTTCTCAAGATATAACATTTGCAGCCAAAGACATGAAGAAAATTTAGAGTTGGCTTCTTTTTCTTGAACAATTAATAGGGAGTAATGCATTTTGCTTGATTAACCAGAGAAATATTCTTAGTGTAGCATGCAGTATTTACAGCTTCAGCCCAGAAATATGTTGGTAACTTAGACTCTTGAAGCATTGTTCTTGCAGCTTTCTATTCTTCCTTTCTACTACTCTATTTTGTTGTGGAGTTCTTGCTGCTGAAAACTCATGCAAAATCCCATTTTCTTCACAAAATGCTCTCATGACAGAATTCTTGAACTCAGTTCAATTGTCACTCCTGATTTTTTTAACTTTGAAATCAGGATGATTATTGACTTGCCTTATGTGATTGATGATGATTTCACTAGCCTCATCTTTAAACTTTATGAAATATGTCCAAGAGAACTTTGAGAAATCATCTACAATTACTAGGAAAAATCTTTTCCTTGAGATGGACAACACATTGACTGGTCCAAACAAATCCATGTGTAGCAGTTGCAAAGGTTCTTCAATTGTTGAATCAAGCTTCTTTCTGAATGATGCTTTGATATGCTTTCCTTTTTGGTAGGCATCACACAATTCATCCTTAGAAAACTCCACTTGAGGAATACCTCTAACCAGTTCTTTCTTTACAAGTTCATTCATGGTCTTGAAGTTTAAATGGGATAGCTACTTGTGCCATAACCAACTTTCATCCTGACTTGCTTTGCTAAGAAGACAAGTAACAGATTCTGCATTTGATGAGTTGAAGTCAGCTAGGTACACATTTCCTTTTCTCACTCCAGTGAGAACCACTTTGTTGCTCCTTTTGTTTGTCACAACACAGGCTTCAGAGTTGAAGTTTACTGAATTGCCTTTATCACATAGCTGGCTGGTACTCAACAAATTGTGCTTGAGACCATCCATTAAGGCAACCTCCTCAATAATGACATTGTCTTTTGAAATCAAGCCATATCCCACAGTATAACCCTTGCAGTCATCTCCAAAAGTAATACTTGGGTCAGCTATCTCCTTGAACTCTGTGAGCAGGGTAGAATCACCAGTCATGTGTCTTGAACAACCACTATCCAAGTACCATAGATTCTTTTTGTTTCCCTGATTATTTGAAGAACTTGTCTATATTTCATCAGACTTGGCCATTAGGGTTAGATTGACATAGCTGACATGCTCATCCTCATCCAGACCATCTGCTGCCCTGTCATTTTCTTGTGTAATGAAAGCCCTTTCCTTTTATTTGAGCAACTCAAAATATTTCTGTTTATAATCCAAAGGCTCAAACTTTTTCTTGCTGGAATCTGACTTTCTACACTCACTGGCAAAGTGCCCTGCCAAGCCACATTTGAATTTTGATTTATCCACCATGTTTCTATTTGGCTTAGTTGCTCCAAAGTTCTTCTTGAACTTGAGCTTGGAAAATCTTCTGGAAAGAAATGCAAGATGTTCATCAATATCCTCCATATCATCTTGGCTCAAAGAATCTTCATTTTCTGCTACCAGCCCCTTGCCCTTATTTTTACAGACCTTTGAAGTTGATTCAACAGCTTCCATCTTCATCTCCTTCTCTTTCTCTAACTCATCAACTAGTGCAATGGATCCTCCTTTCTTCTTTCTTCTCTCCATCCTCTCATCTTACTCTATTTCAAGCTCATAAGTTTTCAGGATGCCATACAATCTCTCCAAAGTAAACTCCTTGTAATCTTGAGAGTTTCTCAATGAGACTGTCATAGGTTTCCATTCCTTTGGAAGAGATCTAAGGAACTTAATATTGGAGTCTTTTGTCTAATAGACCCTTCCATGCAACTTCAGAGCATTTAGTAGTTTTTGAAATCTACTAAAAATGTCAGTGAGAGACTCACTGTCCACTACGCCATAAGTAGGCTACTGTAATGCAAGTGTTACAACGAGCGTTACATTAGTTAAGAAATTTTTATCCTATTGTAACACCTCTCAATTGGTGTTACAATAGTTATTAAGCTACTGTTGCATAGTAATGCCGGTGTTACACAACATGTAACACCAGCACATGGTGTTACATTAGATACTCTTTTTTTTAATTTTTTAAAAAATAAAGTAAAAATAATATCATAAACTAGTATAAAATTAATATAAAAAATTAGTATAAAAATAATATTCTGCTTTATTTATAAAAAGAAAAATGTAATATATAATTAAATTTAATTTATAAAAACAAATTATACATAAATACAGTAGTTACTTTATTTTTTTAATTGAATAAATAATATTTTAATAATTAATAAAATAGATATAATATATTTTTATAATATGTAAAAATAAATATATTATTATAAAACCGGAGTCAAAATTATTTTTTGATTTACTTTTTTACTCTAACATATTATATATAATAAAGTACAAATTTTAAATTTATTATATATAAATACTTATGATTGTATTTCTTTCAAATTAAATAAATAATAATTTTAATAGTTAATCCTTAAAACAAAATAACAAATTAAAATATATACTGAAATTTCAGGCAGCAATTTCCCCCCAAAATGAAAACCTAATTGATAAACCTTCTTCCTCACAAGCTCCTCAGTTCTCTCGATGTCTCTCCCAATCACTAACTCTCTCTCCCAAACAAGATTAAAGCACAAATTGAAGACAAGTCGAAGGATAGTCTCCCAAGTTCTATCTGGCTCTGACTCAATCGACATGTCTGTGGCTCGAATTTAAAAGTAAATACTTAATCCCTTGATTTTGTTGGTAATTTAGCGTTTAAAATGGGGTTGGAGTGAATTGGTAAGTATATATATATATATATATATATATATATATCTTAATTAGAGTTTTGTTCTTTTTGTTGGCCGTTTTTGCTGTGATTAATTGGGGTTTTGTTTTGCAAGCAATTAGGGCTTCAAGATTTGGGGTTCGACTTAATTGGATATCTCAATTCTTTCATTCATGTAGAAGAGTGAATTTAGATAGTTGGTAATTTGGTTTTCTTGCTGTTGTGTTTATTTATTTAGGTCCGGCGGCTGAAGATATGTTTCACAGGCAAGCTTCAATTATGGGCCCTCCATATAGTCCTATTCAGGCGGGGTTTTTCTCTGACCATACATTTCCCTCCAGATTATCCATTCAAGCCACCAAAGGTGCAGTGCTTCTTTAACTTTTAATTATATATGTTTGACTGCATGCAATCTCTTTTTTTATATCCAACACACGATTTAAGAGAGATATGAGATTAAAGAAAATTAAGACTATCATATATACAATGTCTTAAAATTTCAATCACAATCATTTAGTTGTCGCGGTATTAATGCTATGGTTGAAGAGTTGGAATGAGGGAGTACCGCAAGGACATATTGCTAATATTTAAAAGTAAAAGAAAAAATATAGGAAGGAAGGCTGAAAGAAAAATAGAGAGTGCAAATTGAAAAGGCAGCAAACCGTAGTTCAACCTTGACAAGGCAGCAATCTCACAAGAATGAGAAGGCTTCTGGTTATGATGATAATATGGTAAGTACTATTGGTATTTCTTCCCTAATGCACTCTCAGACCATTCTAATCATGCTCGAAGTTAATTTAAACTGTAAAATTTGTATACCATCCTTCTGGTTGTTATTCATTCGGTGATGAATTCGTAAATGAAATGCACTCTCAGACCATTCTAATCATGCTCGAAGTTAATTTAAACTGCAAAATTTGTATACCATCCTTCTGGTTGTTATTCATTCAGTGATGAATTCGTAAATGCGGTCTAAATACAAAGAAGACTGAATATGAAATCAATTATATGTAGAACTATTAGTGGAGAGAAGATCCCTTGTAATTACTCCTTTAAATCTGTGTGCATTGTCATCATTTCTTTTAAGGTATTTTTAGGTGCATGATGTTCCATAAATCTGGTGTAGGTAAATTAGTATTTAAGAGAGTGTGAGTGTTTATGACCTTGAAGGTCGAGTCATGGTATTAACATATGTTTTTGTGCATGTAATAAATTGACAGGTAGCATTTTGAACCAACGTTTTCCACCCGAATATAAACAGCAACGGGAGCATCTTCCTTGACATTTTAAAAGAATAATGGAGCCCTGCTATGACCTTTTCCAAGGTTATTGTTCTATTCTATTGAAACAAAGAAATGCAACGGTTAAAAAAAGCATGCTCACTGCACATATTTGCTATATTTTCCTGGTCTGTTTCCTGGATAACTATGCCATAATTTTTTAGTTGTTCAACTAATATGGGTTCATATGAAATCTTCTTGTCATGCACACTTTTCATATAATTAGTACTACATTATTCCTTTTCTATATAGACTAATTAGATATTGCTTCCATGGCTATCTATAATGGAAATTGTCTTTCTCTTAAAAATAATTCAGTACTTTCATTTTTATGTAAGAATCACTTTGACACATCAGTAGACCAAAAAATACACAATTCAAATGGGTTTTGGTGCATATATATATCTTTGTTTTGTTTGTCTCGGACCAGGATTACAATCTAAAGTAACATGATATATTCAGTAAAGGCTTGCAACATGGTCTTCTACTTTTTAGTGGGAAATGTATTCTTCCTAAGTTTATTATCAGGTTTTTTATTGGATCACATCAGGAGATCTTTTATCCATCCCAAGGATTTTCCAAGTCATCTCGCAAGTGTAGTCTCTGCTCAAGTAAAATGTTCAAACTTCTATCCCTTCCAATTACTTGTACTAGTTTTTTTGTGCCTTCAGTTCGTCGAATATCCATATGTATAACATGTCATCAGGCACTGTTTCTTGTGATTTTATAGTATATATCTACAAGAATACTACATGTTAACTTCAGAGTTCAAATATTCTTATAGTTACATATTCTCGATGTAAATTTTTGATAGAACTTTTAGTAGTTAAATTACTTTCCTGCTATTGTTTAAAAGTCTTTGTTGCCTTGGTTTTTAGTTTTCAATTTTCACTGTCAGTCAATGATTCACTTCTCCTGCACTAGTTTATTTTATGTCATTTATTCATCTATATAACATTGTCTTCTAGAAGTAATTTACTTCTTATATCTTATAATTCTATAGGAAATCAATTAATATATTATAAAAGTTTTATTTTGTTTTTTAATGATTATATTTAATATAAATGTATATATATTTAATGATTGACCTATCTATTTATGTATATTGGAGATTGGGTAGTTTTATGGTTAGGGGGTGTGGTTTATCTTAGAGTCTGCTAGGGTTATATTTATTTAATAAGTGTGACCAAATATTTATGTTTGGCAGGGTGATGAAATTATTGTGGTGATTCCATGGGATGAATGGTGGGAATTGTCACTAAAGGATGACTCTAATCCACATATAGCCTTACTTCCTTACATCCTGATGTACGTAAAAAGTTTAACTCAACAACAGCTTGGGAATATGCTCATAGCATGTCTGGGATGCCTTATGGTTACCAAAACATGATATTCAGTTGGATTGACACTGTAGCTGACAACTATCCTCCACCTCTCGATGCTCACTTGGTAAATTCTTTTCTACACTGACAAGAGAGCTTCTACTTACATTGCAATAACTCACGGGAACTGGAACCTTATCGACGTTTCCAACTAGACCACTCCTGTAAAATATTTTATGTCCCACATTTGTTAATTTCTACATAGACTATGATTCTCATTATGTAAATTGTAAATATTCAGAAAAATAAAGATCAATATGTTTTCTTATTTTGTCATCGTTGTTGGCTTGGGATGAGACTATTTATAGTACTTTGGTCGTTGTTGGCGTTGGAGATGGTTTGGAGAATGTACTGTAATGTAGTTGTTTAGTTTGCAGAGCTGAGACTCTTATGTACTCAGATTTGATATTTTTGTTGATTATGGATTGTTCTAAAAACAAACCTTATATTTCAAAAATATTTAGAATAACTGTTACATTTGCTTGTTCTAGTGTAACATTTGTTTACATATAACGTTACATTATATATCTTACTAGTGTTACAATAGATAAAAAACTGTTACAATACACATATTCCAGTGTTGCGTAACTAAAAAAATTGGTGTTACAATAGATAAAATCTACTGTTACAACAGGTTATATGGGACCCACAAGGTGGGGTCCACGTGGCCCCCATAGGTGGGGCCCATGTGGGGGCCACGTGGACCCCACCTTCTGGGTCCCACTTATGCAATCTTGATCAAGCTATTGTATCACTCATTTTGTGTTACATTTGGGCATGTTAGTGTTACAGTAGGTGCCTATTGTAACGTTTTCCTCTCTGTTACAATAGATCGGCGAAGTGTTACATTAGGGTATCTATTGTAATGCTTGTATACGTAACGCCCCCTGGTGTTACAATAGACCTATTGTAACGCTTTTGGGGCCTATTGTAACACCATTGAGGCATTACAATAGCCCACTTATGGTATAGTGGTCTTCACTATGAATGTGCTCATATTGCTGAATTAGCAGCTGCATCTTATTTTCCCTGACTTGTTCAGTGCCATCACAGATAATCTGTATTGTATCCCAAACTTCCTTGACAGTTTTGCAATTGATGATGTTTTCAAACATGTCACCATCAACTCTATTGAACAGAATATTCATGACCTTCTTATCCTTCCTGACTTGTTCAATATCAGGATCTGACCATTCATGCCTTGGCTTGGGAACTGATGGCTCATTTCCAGTTGCAGCTCTCATCGGTACATGAGGGCCTCTCTCTATGCAATCTACATAAGCCTCATCTTGAGAAAGTAAGTGAAGATGCATTTTTACCTTCCAGTGATGGTAATTATCTTTGTCCAAAAAAGAAATCTTGACTCCTACATCCTTCTTGTTCATCTTGCTGTTTGTTGTGATCTTTAAACTCTTTGTTCTTCAAGAGCTTGCTCTGATACCAATTGTTAGTCCCAAACAATGTAACAAGAATTACAGAAGGGGGGTTGAATGGAATTCTTGAACCTTTTTCAAAAACATAAAATGTTCTATCTTAATAATATATAAGTGTTTGATTTGCAAAGTGCGGAATAAGAAGTTAGTAAAATCAAAACACAAGTAATTAAAAACACAAGTCTTTAAAAACTTTCTGGTGGATTTGAATGTATCCACCAGAGATGTATATTATAACAAGAGAACTCTGTGTAGCAAGATTAGCTTACAGCTACTTACAAATATGAACAAATAAGTTTACGGAGAAATGCTAAGGATGCATCTTACAATTGTTTCTCTGAGATAATGTTCTTACTCTTGTTCTTGTTGTTGTTCTATTTGCTATTTCTTGGTTTATATATCACCAAGATTACAAAGTAATAAGACAAGATAATAAAACAAAACCTATCAAGTCTAGAACTATGCTGCTTCATTACTCTATTCCAGCATCTTTGAGTATCTTCATAATAGCATGGAAATGGCAATACTTCTTTGTTCTCTAAAACCCAGTTGAATAGGCTTCCACATTCCTTTTACATACACTCGATGCATATGAATGTGTTGTCACTGTCAACAGATGTTTGAGTTGATTATCCGTCGGTACATGATCATCCGTCGGGTTGCCTTGTTGATCATCCGTCGAGTGGCATTGTTGTTTATCCGTCGGGTAGCTTTCCGACACTTGACTTCATTTCTTTATGCAGAACTACAAGATATCATCTATGTACAATTATTCAACCTATTCTGCATATCTAATTAAAGTCAACATGACTTGAGTGCTACTACAGAATCTAAACAAGGTGTATGCAGAAATGTGCTACAGACTCATTATTACACAAGCCACTCATTCGATGGATAATAAATCATCATCCGTCGGGACTGTATTGAGTCATCCATCAGGACTATATTCCTTATCCGTTGAGTGCTACATTTTTCACTAAGTAAAATCTACTAAGATATTTTGTTAATGAAATCAACAAATTCACAACATATCCACAACAGTCTTCATTATGAAATTTGACCATCTTTTGGTTATCTTAGACTTTATCTCCAAAATATAATGAAAGAATTGAAGTTCTTTCAGAGATTTGTTCAGCACATCTGATTCTGACATTCTGTATGTTCTTCCATCTTCAAGAAATGGAATTAGCTTTTTTTGACATTACTATTATCATGAGCATCCAGTACCACTTGAACAGATATAACCTTGTCAAGGTGTTTCTGTGTAACTTCCTCAAGAAGTTTTTCAGTTAATAAGAATGGATCTCTGGTAATTACTTCAACTCCTGTTTTGATCTTGGCTTCTTCAGAACCTAATCCAGCTATGTCTCTTGCTTCTCTGGCTTTCAATCCAACAGTCATGAAATCAGATAGCAGTTGACTTTTCTTAGGATCTGATGGTTTAACATTTTTCCATAGGAGTTTCTTCTTATCAGTAACTATCATCTTGCCCAAATCAACTTGAGCTCTGTCAGAGGTTGATGTCTTGATGACTTGTTCCAGATTTGCAGATTCTTCTGTAGCTTGCTATTCTTCACTCTGAACAACTTGAGCTATGCCAGAGGCTGTCTTAGATACTTCTGTTATCTTCTTTCTTTTCAAAGTTTCAACAATTTCATCTTCTGCAGTTGTATCATCAAAAACCTGAACCATTTTGCACACAGATTTCATCAGTATTTGAGTAATCTTCATCTCCTGCTTTTTTATTGGTTCATCAATCTTTGCTTTCCCTTTTTCTTTGGGATCAATTTCAACTTGTGATCTTGTCTTGGGCTTTGAAGCCTCAGAAGTTGACCTTTCCTTGATCACAATGCCTTTTGACTTAGGCCTTAGAGGTTTCTTTGCATTAGAAGCTTTAGATTTAAGATTTGTTTTCTCAGCTGAAAATATAGCTTCTTCCTCCTTTAGAGTCTCTAAATCCATTCCAGGATTATGCTTGAGAAATAATCTTCTAGCAATTTCTTCATCAAGTGTCTGATTCTTGGGATCTTTATAGTAGACAGTAGTCTCCCTCCCCTTAAGCTTCAGAGTTTTTAAAAACTTCTGAGAGTCTTGACTTCCAGACTAAATCAGAACATCAGGCTTTGTCATCAGACTTTGATCATCAGAACTTGATATCAGATTTGATTATTAGAACTTGCTTTCAGAACTTGAGCATTCACAACTTCAGAACTTGTATTCTTCTGTGTAGAAGATTTGCTAGAATCAGAAATTAGCTTATGTAAAGAAACTTTGTTGCTTTGATTTCCATGACCTTGACCCTTGCTAGGGTTTCCCTGGTTATCTTCTTTATCATCCTTCTTCTTTAGTGTTTGAATAGTAGAGCATTTAGACTTAACTACCTTCTCCCCCTTTTTGGCATCATCTGATAGGAGTAGAGAGAGAAGAAGTTCCACTGAAGATTGGATTTCATTCAGTTGAGTCTGTTGAGCAGCTTGATTTTGTAGGACCTCATCCAGTTGGGCCTGCTGCTTTTCTTGAGCTTGCTCAATAGCTTCAACTTTCTCTTGAATAGGTCTGAGAAACCTCTTCTTGTCTAGTTTGATCTCCATGTCTAGCTTATCAGCATTTTCCAGAAGTTTATCAACCTTTTCGTAATTCTGTGAGTGTAGACCTTGAACACTTTTAGTACTGAGAGCTGTGACTTTAAGTTGAGCTTTGAAGTCAGAATTTGTCAACAACTCATCAGCTTTTGCAATATGATCTGACAGAACTTTTGAGCTGGGAAGGAAGTCAGATTCATTCCACTTCTAGGTCCACTCAACTCCTCTGTGAGTTTCTTCCCATGGAACAGGAGCATCTTCTTCAACAAACTTTTTAAGCAGTGCCTCCTTTACAAGAATTTGAGCTGGAATGTTTACTGGAGCTGACTCTCCAGAACTTGCTAGAAGCTCATCATCTTCTGACAACACAAGAGTGTGTGTAGCTGTAGGAGATTCTGGTACAACTTCATCTGTTTCCACATCCAGAATTGGAGTGGTTGATATTTTAGCATTTAATGGAGAAACAGGTAGAGTTGTCACTTGTCCTTGTGGTGCTTCCAGAAACAAGACAGATGCAATGTTCAGCTTATGAATGTCAATTTCAGGACTTAATCCTGAATCTTCAACTGTAGCTGTGTCTCTGAGTGGAGAGATATGAGGTGTGATCACTGTGTCTGGAACAGTGTCTTTAGCTTGATGTGGAGGTGGCAAAACTTCAATCACTATTGGTTCTGATGAGATCAGAGATTCCTGATCCCCTTCCTCAGCTTCTGCATATTGAGCTTGTGTTATTCTCACACCTACTCTCTTCTTCTTTGATCTTGATTTCTTAGATATATGAGAGACATTATCTGTATCAGAGTTTGAAGACCTTTTTCTTTTCTGAAAATAAGAACCCTCAGCTTCATTCTTCTTCTGAGAAGTTACCTCTTCAGCTTCTATCTCCTTCTAAAGAATTAATTCTTCAGCTGCTATTGCTACAAGTTCTGATGTGGGAACCTGTGCCTGCTCATCTTCATCTGATTTATCTCTCAGAATCACCCTTCTCTTTCTTCTTGGTGGAGATTGAGGAACAGATTTTGCTCTTGAAGGTTTGGGTCTAGATGTTGTAGCAGATTTTACAACTGGCACCTTTTGGGAAGTACCAAAGGTTGGTTTGGTAGTAGCTGCTGATGGTTGTGGTTGAGAAGATTGTATTGGTTGGAAATAGGTTCTGATGGTAGGTTGTGGTTTAGTAGTGGAAGGCTGTGTTGACGGAGGTTGAGAAGATTGTGCAATATCAGGAAATTGGGCTGTATATATGTTGGGGTCAGAGTTTACTAAGAACTGTTTCAGTGATGTAGGAATTTGAAAGGGTCTTAGTATCTCTTTCTTATTATAAGTAGATAACAAGTCTGTGAAGGCCCTTTTAGCAAGTTTAAAAGGTTGAATTGACTCACTAAAGTTTTGGGGCTTATCAGAACAACAAAAACTATAAATGAGTTGACAAAATCTAGCAAAATAAACAGTATTTAGGTCTTCATTCATCCTATCCCCAATGAAACCCAAAATAGCAGTAGCATAATCAAAATGAGTTTGATTAAGAAGTGCATACCCTATTTGGTGACTCAGAATTGGAATGGCATAAAATTTTAAGCATTTGTTGGCAAAAGCTCTGGTGATGCAGTCAAAGAAAAAACTCCACACCCTTCTTATGTAAGGTCTCGTCAGTTGTCCCAGCTTGGAAAAACTTTTCTCATAGCCAAGATTGTCCATCATACTCTATAGTAGTGAATCTTCAATCTGAGCATTGAAATCGCAATTCTCTGGCAGATGTAGAGCTTGTCGAATAGTAGACAAAGTAACCAGATGCTCATCTTCCCCTATTGTGAAAATAATAATTGGGGACCCAACTTCACCACCATCATCATAATCTCCACTCCTCAAAAACTCCAGTATTTGAGTTCCTAAGAGTAATTATGGTTGGGTCAAAGCATACCCAATCTCACTTCGAGCAAGAAAGTCTTGGATGAAGTGAAGATCTGATGGAGCATCGTCCTTGCTAAGAATAACCATGTAGTTGTTGGGGACGAACTTGGCTCCATTAAAGATGATTTCCTTTTGTGCCATTTCTGTAAGAAATTAAGTGAAAAAAAATTGTGTGTTTGCAAGGTGTTTGATAAAATGCCTGTAAGAAATAGCTTCAGAGAATATTAGAGAGTGAAAGAGAATAAGAGAGATTAGAAAATAAGAATAGTAGGTAAAAGATTGTAAAATCTTATAACTCTCTTATTTATACACTCCACGTGATAACGACTATTTTTGTGAAGCAGAACAGACTTTTTACACCTGGCAGCATGGAAATAGTCAAAATAGTAATGAGTGGGCACGGTAAACGTGCAGTAATTATTGCTCACATGCTGTTACCAAAACAAACACGCAACCCATTAACCAAATGATTATCACTATTTTTATCTCACTTAATTATTTTCTGACAAAATATAACCGTTACAGTAAATACCAAAAATAAGTCAAGTAATTAAATAATGCCACGTAAGCATCAGAGTTTCCATCAGGATTTGCATCAGAACTTGACTATTATCAGAATTTAATGGTCATCAGAACATGGATTCTGTACTCAAAAAGTGAATGACTGTTTCTGTGATTCTTCACACAAATACTTACTGGTTTCTTCAGAGTGTAATCATCAGAACTTGTCCTCAGAATTTATGCAAATAATACTTAACTGTTTATCTGAAACCACTTAATCACCACAATAATTTTCATCATTCATATGGAGTGAGAGTTTCTGTATGTGTAAATGATCAGATAAAGATTAAAGTCTGATAAACTTCAGTATATCTTAGAAATAAGGCATAACTAAGAAAAGTGCTTAAAATCTGTCTTGAATTTTGAAGTCTACTATAGAATAAATTTATGCAAGAGTCCACCTCAACTGTTTGTGCTAATTTTATGCATCTTTTGACATTCTTTTTACAGTGGCTTCTCAGTGTAAATGAGTCACAACTGCTATAAGAATTTATGCTGTTATCAGAATATTTCTCCAGTAATCATAGAATTTTGAAAGTCACCAAGAAAAATTTATTTACTTTTCTAATGCATATAACTTAATACCAGCAATGCACTTGGGTCTTCCCTTTCACATATTTACTCTATATCTCAAAGGAGTACCTGATTTCAATTTTTCTTTTCTTTTATTTTCTTCAGATAAGTGAGGCTTATCAAGCATGTAGTTCATCCTTAAGATTTACTAACATCAGAATTTAATAGATAAGAAAAAATAATCTAGTTCATCCTTAATATACAAGAAGTAAATTTGATTAAGATCAAAATCAGAGTTTGTTTGTGTTATTGATTTCCACATAAACAACTAATTCAAACATGAGATACATAGTTTGTTAAAGACTACTAAGTCAGCATCTAGCAAAGTAATCCTCATTGGATTGAATAGTCACAGAACATTCAAAACACTATCAGAGTATATAGAATCATATCAGATAACAACCAGTATTTAATATGTTACAATTTAAGAAGAGATTACATGGAGATAAGATAATATATAAACACTGATCATAAAGTTTGATGCATGAGAATAAAAACTAAACAGATTTTGAGAAAGAACCTGAAACCATTCCAAGTTCATTTACCAGTCTTGTAAAAGTAGCTTCACATAGTGGTTTTATGAAGATATTTGCTAGTTGTTGATCTGTTGGGACAAAATACAATTCCACTGTATCTTCCATCACATGTTCCCTTATGAAATGGTACCTAATGCCGATATGCTTTGTCATTGAGTGTTGAACTGGATTACCTGTCATAGCAATAACACTTTGATTATCATAGTAAATGGGTATTTTAGAAAATTCTAACCCATAGTCCAATAACTGATTCTTCATCCAAAGAATCTATACGCAACAGCTTCCTGCAGCAATATATTCTGCTTCTGCAGTTGATGTGGAAATTGTTTTCTATTTCTTGCTAAACCAAGAAAACAATATGCCTCCAAGAAATTGGCAGCTTCCACTAGTGCTTTTCCTGTCTATTTTGCATCCTGCAAAATCTAAATCTGAGTAACCTATTATCTTAAAATCTGATTCCCTAGGATACCACAATCCTAGATCAGCTGTACCCTTGAGGTACTTGAAAATTCTTTTCACGACTATTAGATGAGGTTCTCTTGGATCAGCCTGAAATCTTGCACAAAGACAGGTAGCATATATGATATCAGGTCTACTTACGGTTAAATAGAGTAAAGAGCCAATCATACCTCTGTATTTAATAATATCTACTGATGCTCCAGTATCTTTATCTAACTTGATGGCAGTGGCCATAGGAGTTGATGCAGTTGAACTGTCTTGCATTCCAAATTTCTTGAGTAAATTTCTGGTGTACTTAAATTGATTTATAAAAGTACCTTCTTCAGTTTGCTTGACTTGAAGTCCCTGGAAATAGCTCAACTCTCCCATCATACTCATTTGATATCTTGACTGCATTAACTTGGAAAATATTTCACAAAGTTTTGTATTTGTAGAGCCAAAGATGATATCATCAACATATATCTGTACCAAAAGTAAGTCCTTTCCATGGTTGAGGTAGAACAGAGTTTTATCAATTATGCCTCTGGTAAATCCACTTTCTATAAGGAATTGAGCTAAGGTCTCATACCATGCTCTTGGAGCTTGCTTAAGGCCATAAAGTGCTTTGTCAAGCCTGTAGACATGATTTAGAAATTTTGGATCTACAAAGCCTGGAGGTTGTTCAACATATACCTCTTCTTTCAATTCTCCATTGAGAAAAACATTTTTCACATCCATTTGAAAGACTTTAAACTCCTTGTGAGTAGCATAATCTAAAAATATTCTTATGGCTTCCAATCTAGCAACTGGAGCAAATGTTTCATTACCCTCCTGTTGAGAGTAACCTTTAGCAACCGGCCTTGCTTTGTTTCTTGTAATTATGCAATGAATGTCAGTTTTGTTTCTGAACACCCATTTTGTACCAACAATGGATTTGTCCTTTGGTCTTGGCACTAGGGTCCAGACTTTATTTCTTTCAAATTCATTTAATTCTTCCTGCATTGCTTGCACCCAATCAGCATCTTGAAGAGCTTCTTCCACTTTATTTTGTTCAGTCTGAGATAGAAAGGAATGATAAAGACATTCATTTGATGTTTCTGTTCTAGTTCTGACACCTGCTTCAGGATCTCCAATTATTAAGTCAGGTGTGTGTGATTTAGTCCACTTCCTTGCAGATGGAAGTTGATCTCTAGAACTGGATCGTCCTGCATGATCCATATTGTCTCCATCAGCATTTTCTGATGCTCCCCCTGAAGTTATGCTCTCTGAAATTTCAGAATTTGAGTTGGATCCTTCAGGAATTGAAGAATCGGAGTTTCCAGAATTATTAGAATTTTGGCTCATCAGAACTTGATGAATCAGAACTTAAAGAGCCAGTGACTGGTTCTGATGCTTCTTGAGTCTTGAGATGTGGTAGGATCATTAGCTTGCTCCCCCTGAACAGGTGCATTTTCCTTTGGAGCAGTTACCACAGTTTCAATGACATCAGAGTTTAACCCGTCAGAACTTACAGGATCAGGATTTAGGTCATCAGAATTTACAGAATCAGAATTTACATCTTCATTTTCAAATCTCAGCTGATCATGATCATTGAAATCTTCAAGTCCGGTAATCTTTTTATCATCAAAAGATACATTGATAGATTCCATGACTACCCTTGTTCTTAAATTGTAGACTCTGAAGGCTTTTGTGAAAAGTGGATATCCAACAAAGATTCCTTCATCAGCTTTTAGATCAAATTTTGACAGCTGTTCGGGATGAGACTTAAGAACAAAACACTTGCATCCAAATACATAAAAGTATTTCAGATTTGGCTTCTTTTTCTTCACCATCTCATATGGTGTTTTTCCATGCTTGTTTATGAGTGTAGCATTCTGTGTAAAACAAGCAGTCTGCACAGCTTCAGCCCAAAAATAGGTTGGTAGCTTTGCTTCATCAAGCATAGTTCGTGCAGCTTCAATAAGAGTCCTGTTCTTTCTTTCTACAACTCTATTCTGTTGTGGAGTTCCAGGTGCAGAAAATTCCTGCTTATTTCCATGCTCTTTGCAGAACTCTTCCATGATTGAATTCTTGAACTCAGTGCCATTATCACTTCTTATTATCTTAACAGAATCTTTGACTAACTTATACAGTTGTCTGACATGATCAGTTAGAGTAGATGCAGTTTCATTCTTCTTATGCAAGAAATACACCCAAGTGTATCTTGTGAACTCATCCACTATAACCATAGCATATTTCTTCTTTGCAATAGACATGACATTAACTGGAGCAAATAGATCAACATGCAGTAACGGATAAGGCTCAAGAATTGAGGATTCAGTTTTGCTCTTGAATGAAGATTTTCTTTATTTTGCCTTTTGACATGAGTCTCAAAGACCATCAGGAGCAAATACTAATTTTGGTAGTCCTCTCACAAGATCTTTCTTTACTAGCTCATTTATGTTGTTGAAATTTAAACGAGAGAGTCTCTTGTGCCAATTCCAGCTTTCTTCAATTGATGTTCTGCTTAACAGACAGATTGTAGAACCATCAGAATTTGTTGAAAGTCTGGCTTCATATATGTTACCATGTCTGTAACCTTTCAGAACCACTTTGCCTGTAGAATTACTTACAACTTCACAGTGTTCTTCAAAGAAATCCACATGATAACCTCTGTCACATATTTGACTCATACTTAGCAGATTGTGTTTAAATCCTGAGACAAGATTATGACATTCCCAAGATTGATATTGCCATATCCCAGAGACTTTCCCATGTTGCCATCTCCATAAGAAACTCTTGGGCCAGCTTTTTCCATAAAGTCTGATAGCAGGGCTTTATTTCCAGTCATATGTCCTAAACATCCATTGTCCAGAACTAGGATGTTTTTCCTGTTGCCTGCAATCACAAAGACCACTATTGATTAGTTTTAAGGACCCAGACTTGCTTGGATCCTTTGGCCTTATTAAGTTTGTTAGCATTTGCAGCGGATTTAGTTTCAGAGTTTATGCTAACATGCTTTTTATCAGACTTTATATCAGACTTTGCATCAGAATTTACACTAGAAGGAATTGCACTAACTTTATTTAAAGAAGGTTTTATTTGACAATAATCATAGTACAAACTATGATATTCCTTACCAGTATAAATAGAATGCCATAAACTACCACAATGAAAACAGGGATTTTGTGGTTTAAACCTAACAGACTGACTCTTAACTCCTGATCTAGGAGGTAAAGAGTTTATATCTTTATTTTTCCTGCAAAAAGAAGCAAGATGGTTAGAGTTTCAACAATTATAGCATTTCTTTCTAGGTGCATTAGGAACAGGCATAGAATTATTGCTTTTATTCACAACTTCCTTTCCATTCCTATTTTTCCTAACTTCCTTTACCTTGTTTACATTTTTAATCTCTTTCAGCTTATGCTTAAGCTGCTTCTTTGTCATTAAGCCAACATTTACCACAGTTGGTTTATCCTGTTTTAATTTGACAGAAGATGACTTTTCTTTGACTTCTGTTTTATAATCATTCATCTTTTTAGATTTTGACTTGTCAGAATTTGACACAAACTTGACAGGGTTAACTTTAGGCTTTTCAGCTTTCTTGGTGAAGTTTGGTTTAGATGACACAGTTTCCTTTCCTTCTTTATCATCTAGGTAACCTAGTCCTTCTTTCCGATTTCCATTTTCTAAGATTTTCTGAGTTGTTCTTCCAGACTTAGTCCAAGTTTTGATTATCTCCTTTTCCTTTTCCAGTTCAGATTTAAGAGATTTATTCAATTTTAAGAGATTTATTCCATCAAACTCAGAAAGAAAGAGATGAGGCTTTTTATGTTAGAGATGAACTAACTCTTTTTCTAAGTAGTCAACTCTGTTTCTAAGAGCAAGACTTTCAGATGTTAATCTTTCATTTGTTAAAGTCTGATCTCTAAAACTAATGAACATGGTTTTAAGATATAATATTAGTTCAGAAATATCATCAATATGAAAAGTAAGAGTTGAATGAGGTACCTTTAATTCAGCAGCATCAGAACTGCTATCAGCATTTGCCATTAAGGCATAGTTTACCTCATTTTCAGAATCTGAAGTGTCTGCCCATTTTTTCTTCTTTGTGATAAGTGCCTGGCCTTTATCACCTTTTCCTTTCTTGCAGTCAGGAGAGATGTGGCCTCTTTCACCACAATTGTAGCATTTGATATTTGAGATGTCTCCTCTGTCAGACTTTCCTCCTTTTCCTTCAGACTTTCTGAACCATTTCTTTTCAGAACTTCCACCTTTTCTGGAAAACTTCTTGCCCTGTATGAATTTCTTGTAGGCTATCTTTGTGATACCCTTCACCATAAGAGCACACAGTTGCATCATCTCTGCAATAACATCCACTTCAAATAAATTTTCAGATTCTGAATCATCATCATCAGAATATGATGACTCTGAATCAGACTGGATGATGGGAGCCTTTCCTTTGCCCCTCTTTGAGACAACCACTTTAGGAGTTTCTTCCTCAGCTTTAAGTGCAACTGTCTTTGACTTTCTTCCATGCCTTTTGCTTCTTTAATCCATCTCAAGTTCATGAGTCTTGAGCATACCATAAATTTTATCAAGAGTAGTTTCAGCAAGGTCATAGTTGTCTCTTATGGTAGTAGACTTCAAATCCCAATTTTCAGGAAGAGCTAAAAGGAATTTTAGATTTGAATCTTCAAGGTCATATTCCTTGTCCACCAGTGACAGATCATTTAAGGGTTTGGCAAACCTGTCATATGAATCAGTTAATGATTCATCAACGTTTGAATCAAAGTGCTCATACTCTTGTGTGAGTATAGTCTTCCTGTTCTTTTTGATTGCTTCAGTTCCCTGGCATCTTGTCTCCAAAGCATCCCATATCTCCTTTACAGTCTTGCATCCAATTACCCTGTTTGACATGACATTGTCAATTGCACTATGCCGCAGATGCCTTACCCTTGCATCATTGGCAATAGATGAGATGTCTTCAGTTGTGTAATCACCTTTCTCCTTTGGTATCATCTTTGCTGGTTGATCAGCAACTGCAACAGAAAGCTTGGTAGGCTTATATGGTCCATCATTAATTATATCAAGGTATTATGGATCTGTGACTTCCAGAAACATAGCCATTTTTACCTTCCATATAGGATACTCAGATGCTCTCAGTATGGGAACCCTAATGGTTTCATATCGACTGTGGGTTTGATTGTTTTGAGTATCTTGAGTTTTTGTGGGCTTAGGTGGAGTTTGTGTTTCTTCAGACATGATTGTAAACTGGATCTCACTGTTTGTATATCAACAGAGAGGCTCTGATACCACTTGTTAGGTCACACAATACTATAGAAGGGGATTGAATATAGTGTTTATACAATCAAATCGATTTAGAACATAAGTATGTAACAGTAATCAAGTTTATTCAATATAATAATCTCTGTTACAAAGTAGGTTAAACTACTCTCTCAGTGATGAACAATATCACTAAGAGCTGCTAGGTTACAATGAATAATGTTCTCGTAAATGATAACACATATAGTGTAAACCCTAAGCCGTGTTTATATAGTACAAAGTTACAAGATATCTTCTAATTGATATGGAATATGATTCTGTCTCCTAAAATATATCAATCAGATATTATCTTCTACAAGTCTTCTAGCTGTCCAACTCTTCATGCATATCTTCTTTTATTTTAGTCCAGATCCTCTCCTGTAAATCAGACGCATTCCTTATCTGAAGTCTTCCCGCACTTAAGTTCTGATATATCTTCTAACGCCTTAAGTTCTGATATAAGTTCTGACTTCAGTAAGTCCTGATTTCCAGTAAGTACTAATAAGTCCTGATATTAAGTTCTGAAACTAAACACAAATCAGATTAGACATCACATCTCAAATATATCTAACAGAATCTTCTTATCCTCCTCGAAATCAAGAATTACGAAATCAGCAGGGAAGATTAGTTTATCAACCTTTACCAAGACATCCTCTACAATTCCTCGCGGATATGTAATAGAACGGTTGGCCAACTGCAAAGTCATATAAGTCCGATTTGATTTTCCAAGGTCTTGATAGAAACAGCTTGGCTCTTGCACATAAGCTTCAACTCCTCTATTTCAGATTTTTCATTAGCTTGTTGTAGCTGAAGTTGTTGTCTTAGTGCATATTGCGGTTGCTGAAAACCAGGGGGGTTGTACTGCTTAGTTGGGTACTGATGATAAGGCTATTGAACTGCATTCTGAGCGTTGCTCCTACTGAAATTAGGATGATTGCGGTTGTTAGGATGATAGGTGGCTGGCACAGGTTGTTGCGATCGCTGAAAATTGCTCACGAACTGAGCTGATTCACTAGAAATAACACACTGATCAGTCTCATGGGCACCAGCACAAAGCTCATAGACACTAGTGATTTGATTAACTCCATAATTAGCCAAAGAGTCCACCTTCATCGTCAAAGCCTTAAGTTGGGAAGCTATAGCAGTTGTTGTATCCAACTCCAGAATTCCTGTTACTTTTCCCTGAGTCAGCCTCTGGGAAGGATTCTGGTATTCATTAGCAGCCATCAGTTCAATTAAATCATAAGCTTCATTGTAGCTTTTAGCCCACAAGGCTCCTCTTGATGCTGCTTCAAGCATGGGTCTTGAAGTAGCACCCAATCCATTGTAGAAACAATTTATAATCATCCAATCAGGCATGCCATGGTGTGGGCACTTCCTTAGCATCTCCTTATATCGATCCCAAGCCTCACACAGAGATTCTCCAGTTTGCTGAGCAAGCTAAGTAAGAGTATTCCTGATTGCAGCAGTCTTCGCCATAGGGAAGAATTTAAGAGAAACTTTTGAGTAAGATCTTCCCATTTAGTGATAGACCCTGGTGGTAGAGAATGTAACCAACACTTAGCTTTGTCCCTCAGAGAGAATGGGAAGAGTCACAGCTTGATAGCATCTTCAGTCACACCATTGAACTTGAGAGTGTCGCAGATCTCGATGAAATCCCTGATGTGCATGTTGGGGTCTTCAGTAGGAGAACCCCCAAACTGAACTGAATTCTGTATCATCTAAATCGTGCTTGACTTGATTTTAAAAGTGTTAGCCGGGATGGTTGGTCTGATGATGCTTGACTGAATGTCACTGACCTTAGGCTGAGAATAGTCCATCAGAGCCTTAGGAATTTCCGCTTGATTACCCATCACTACTAAAATTGGTTCTTCGACTTTCTTTTCTTCTTCTACCTTCTTTTCTTCTTCAACAACTTCTCTTCGAACCACTACAGCTTCTTCCTCGGCTTGATCCAGATTTCTCTTACGAGACCGAGAACGCGTATGCATACACGCTCGCTAGAGTACCTGAAATAAGACAAGGAAACAGATAAGTAAAAATGTCCGAGTCAATGAACTTTAACGACCACTTATGACAAACACATAAACTAAAAATTAACACTGCAGTCCCCGGCAGCGGCGCCAAAAACTTGTTAGTCGCTAAACACGCGCTAATAATACACGCAAGTACACGCGTTCGCAAGTAATATAGAATTATTTCTAGTTCGTTCCCACAGAGACTGGCTTGGTTAACTATTTAATTTATGCACTTATGCACCAATGATATGGCTATTATTCAATGCTAAGACGATAACAAATTGAGATTGTTTATAACTAAGAAATAAACTAACAATTATAACTAAGGGGATAAGAATGATTGAATTAATATATATGACAAACATGGGATTCTAACTTCATTAAATACTTCATTCAGTAGCCTTTTCGTTCTTAACATTTGCATGTAATAGTGATGACACTAATCAGATAACACGAAACTGATAAACGGCAACTTTTGTTGCATGAATACCGTACTACCAGGTATCTACAAAAGAGATAGAAGATGAATATACACCAATTATATTGAGACCCTATATGTCTATAGAATTTGACAACGTAACGGTTTAAGCACAAGTTATCTATCTTGATTAAATAGGGCAAGTAAAATGGTTAAATTTACCTACGAATCATGCATAACAATACTTGAACGTATGCTAGCATGGCAAATTCTAAATCCTTAAATTCACTTTCGCTTCATTAAGAATTAACACACTATCTTATAAGTTCGCGACGCTCACAAGACGAATAAGCGCTACCAATACTAGGTTATCATACAATCACCACACAATAAGGTATCGAAACAAATCAACTAAACAAATCCATAAATAAATCCGCTAGAACCCCACGATAACGATTAGCCCATAATCAGACTCATCATCAACATGGTTTTCGATGAAAGCATGGTATAATAAACGTAGTCTTTGTAATGAATAATAAATAAAACCAAGTATGAAACAAGAGTAAGGTTCACAAATAAGAAAACTAGCATCCAAGTTACAACTTAGAACAAAGATTCACAAGTAAAAGCAAGATCTTGTTCGTCTTTGTTGAATCGTGCTAACACGGTCTTCTTACAGCTCTCCTTGTGATACGATATGAAAATTGAACTAAAGTTATGATTATATAGCAGCCCTGATCAGCAGAGAAGTCCAAAAATTAGTCTTCTATTCAAAACAGGATTCTTGAAACCCGACCTGGCGCGGCCGTGCGCTTGATCAGCGCGGGCGCGCTGGCTCTTTGTAGTCTGGGCGCGGGCGCGTGCTTGATCAGCGCGGGCGCGCTGGGTTTCTGCCAAAAATCATCTTTCTTCTTTTTCTTGCAGTTTCGAGCCGGTCATCGCGAGCTTTATTCCTTGGACACCATCCTAACACCATATTAGCATCAAATCAATGCCAATTCACCTGGATCTCAGATTAATGCCTGAAATGCAAAAACACTATAAAACACATTAAAACACCAATAACTTGAGTACAAATACACCAATTCAAAGCTTAATATGGCATTATAAAGTGTCATAAATGCCACTCAACATTATACGATACCCCATTATAAATTAACATTTGGGCCATAATTTTGAAAAGTGATAATTTAGGCATTTTTTTACCGAAATAGTGACATTTTGGTCAATTTTTACATAAAGTAAGGGGCATAGGGAAAAGGAAAATGGGGATATTAACGCGTTCTCAAATTAACCCTAATGTCTTATCCAACTACATCGAGGTTGAATAGGAATAAGAATAAGGTTGTGTGGTATTCGTATTCGTATTCAGATTCAGATGATTCAGATTCAGATGCCAACGAAAGAGGAGGTGGGGTAAATGAATTGGATTCATCGGATAAAGTAGATTGTAGTGGATGTAGGATTTACCCAGGCCCGGATTGTGAAGACGATACATATCGTCATGCTCATCTCCGTGATTTCACCCGGAAAGTAATCGATAAATATAACGGCATCATCGTCATAAGGTATGTATATTTGTCGTATGTATGTATGCTTATATGTGATGATGGATCAAGTTTAACTAGCATAATAACCTGTGCGAGGCACAGGTCATTTTCTAGAGTTTTTATGCATGCAATTATAATGTTTTTAGTTATTTTCTTATTTGTAAATATTGTATAATGTCTAACGTACATGAAATACAAGTTGATAGTTTATCAATGTATATCATTTTCATACATAGTTTATCAATGTATATCATTTTCATACAAGACATTACTAAATTAAACAAAGTTTCCAATATAGCTCATTAAGCAAAATATATATATTCTTGTTTGTGTTGTATAATTTATATTTAATGAATGAATATAAACAAGGTAGTCAGTGTACGTTTAAAACGATACAATTAAACTTAATATGTAGAATGTCATTGGTATGTTTACAAAGAAAAAACTAAAAATTAACATATAGTTGACCAAAAATTTTGAATTTTATTTAAATAAACTATATGTATTGGTCTATATTATTACTGAGTTCACTACTAACTTACAATTTGTAAGGCATATGTCATAGCCTATTTGTATATTCGAGGATTTAACTCAACTCAAATAAGAATGTAATAAGTAAATAGTGGATCTACCGTCAAAGAGATCTCGCAAAGTAATATATGTCAAAGGATTCAGAAACAAGGTTCATCTACAGACTTGAGGAATTTATTCACTGGAAGAAGTTCAAGAAATTGATCATGCCTCAGTGATATAAATCAAGATTGTGGATTTAATCAAGTGACAGAGATCTAGTCAGGGTATCAGATAATTACAGGGATTTAGTCTGAAGAAAATCAAGAGTATCAAGGTCAAGGCTTGAAGAAACGTCACGGAAGTTAGTCACTCATGAACCAGACAGTACATCGAGTGTTAACATTGAAGTGGTGGAATTGATTCATAATTTTCAGTGATTTTTAGAAGATATTCAGAAGAATGGTTGCTGCTCAAGGTTAGTATTAATTCTCTATTAATTAATTAAGTCATATAATTTAATTAAGAAAATAAATTATATCTGCAAAGATTAATTTATTGATTAATTGAATTAATTGATTAATTAATTCAGAATTAATATTAAGAATTTTCAGAATTTAAATTGGATTAAAATTCATTTAAATTCAACAAGACAAATCTGATTGTACTAATATGACAATCGGTATGACAGTCAATAGTCATACCGAAAGTCATGCTAGTACAAATAATTGTCTTACCGAAAGTTACACTGGAAGAGGATTGTCTTGCTAGTTCAATCAGATTGTCTTGCTAGTACAAACAATAGTCATACCGAAAGTCTCTCCAGTTCAACAGATTGTCTTGCTAGTACAATTGGATTGTCTCACCGATTGTCACTCCAGTTCATTCAAGTATGTTATTTGATTAAAAGAAGCAGAAGTAGAACAAATTCAATATACAGAACACAAGTCAAAAACAAGAACACAGCAGCCGCATCAAATATATCATCTCTTCTCTGCTAAATTCAAGATCACATTTCTAGTTTGTAAAGTTAAATCCAATCAACTAGAAATCATTCTCTTGTTCTTGTGTAACTATCTAGCGGATCAAAATCCCTAGAACTTAATCTCAAATTGTGTTTAGCATTTGAATCTTTTTATTGCAAAAATAGAAAAAGTTCATGTCGAATTTATTCTAAATTTGTGATAATTAATTTGAGATTAATTCCTTGTAATCGATACAGTTGTTGTAACATATTTCAAGTTTAATAAATTCTTATTTAACTTGAATTTTGTTTCACATTTTTTATTCCGCATTTATTCAATTATTCGGTACTTTTTGTATTCAACCCCCCCTTCTACAAACACATTGGGACCTAACAATTGGTATCAGAGCCTTCTGATTAATTAACAAATCAAGATCCTAGACTTTTGTGATTTTTCAACTCCTTGAATTTTTATTTATTCAAAAATTCATAATGACTTCACAAAAAGTTGGAACCGTTAAAATTCCACTATTTGATAAAGAAAATTATATCATGTGGAAGAAGAAGATGCTATTGTTTTTACAAGTTACAAATCCCAAATATCTGAACTTGTTAAAGAAGGGTCCAACAACTCCAATGGTTATTGAACCAGAGGTGATAGTAGATGATGTTATGATTACCAAAGCTAGAACCTATCCAAAAGAGCCTGAAGATTTTACTCCTGCTGAAAAGGAAGAAGCCTCCTTGGATGCCAGCCTTCAATTAATATTAATTGATTCCCTTGATCCCTTGATGAACAGACATGTGATGAACTGTAAAAATTCCAAACACATGTGGGAAACTATTGAGGTGATTAATGAAGGCACGGAGGAAGTTAGGGAGAACATGTTGGAGATCCTAACCTCTGAGTATGAATATTTTAATTCAAATCCAGGAGAAGGAATTACTGAAGTGTTTGAGAGGTACAATGTGTTGATCAACAACCTGAACATAAATGGGAAATATTATTCAATCAGGGAGGTCAACAAAAAGTTCCTTTTAACACTGCCAACTCATCTTGAACATAGAATCACTGCCATTAGAGAAGCTAGAGATCTGAGTGAGATTTCTTTGGATAGACTCTATGGTTTGTTGAAAACCTATAAGTTGGAGCAGATTCAGCAAAAGGAAGTCTACGGAAAAGATAGAATGGTCAGCACATCTACTGCTCTTGTAGCTGAAGGTCAACAACAACAACAATCTCAACAGTCGGAGAGAATGGTACAGTTTTCCAAGGCTGAGGAAAATATGTTAGTAGCAGAATATGATCCTCCTACTACAAATCAATCCAGTGATGATTTTTATTCCTTGGAAGGGCTGGAGCAATTGGAAGATGAGTCAATGGCCCAAATTGTCAAGAGATTCTCCAATGTCAGATTCAAGAGAAATCCCAAGTTCAAGTAAAAGTCCAACTACAACAGATTCCAGACAGGTGGATCTTCATCCTCTAACACCAGTAGTGGTGGATACAAAACAGGGATGGTTGATCGGAGCACCATTAGATGCTATAATTACAATGAGTTGGGACACTTTGCCACAGAATGTAGGAAGCCAAAGCAAGTAAGGAAGAACTCTTATGATTCAAATCAGAAGAGTAACTCTGAAAGGGCTTATCTGGCAAAGGGAAGAAGCTGGGATGATACTGATAGTGAAGATGAAGAAGAAGGGAATCTTGCTCTTATGGCTATTGATGGAAAAGCTTCATCGTCAAGAAAAGAGGTAAAATATACTGATGCTGAATTAGTTTATCATCTAGGAGGTAACTTATATTGTGCTCGTCGTGATAATGAACTGTTAAGTTCACAGATCAAAGACCTTGAGAAAGAGGTCAATGAATTAAGACTTGTGCATATTAATCAAGACAAGTTAAAAGAACAAGTATCTTTTTTAGAGAATAGAGTTAACTGTTATAGAAAACTCGAAACTATTCTCAAAGACAAGATCACCGGTCTTGAGACTAAGGTTAGAGCCTACTTCAATTCTTGTTCGAAGGCTAAAGAGTTCTACAGTAAGCAAGCTGTTAATCAAACATCTGGAATAGGTTATGATTACAATGTTGCTATTGGAGAATTAGGCATAAACTCCCCTCCTCATGTCTGTGCTAAAGGGAGGGAAGTACCATATGTGCTTAAGGGTGTTGATGAACCCCTCTATAAAGCATCAATTGCTGAACCATTTGATGCGACCTCTTCTGTTATTCAAGAAGAAATACGTGCTGAAGATCATGCTAATGAGAAGGTTGTTTCCAAGTCAAGTGTGTCGAAAGTTCCAATCAAAGTTGTGAAAGCAATTGAGACTAACTCAGACACACATGAGTTGGATTACAAAAATGCCATGTCTACCATGCATAAATTGCCTGCTGTTAATCACTCTCATAAAGCATGTGGTGTTGCTAATTGTATGTCTTGTGCTTTTAATTTGATGTATGCTTATTTTAATGGTAAGCATGCTTCTAGTGATAAGACTACTCCTCGTCAGCATGTGAATAACAAGAAGCATGATAGGTCTAAGACTACTAGTCCTTCTAAGGCTAGAAAGGAGACATTTGTGCCTAAGCCTAAACAGAAATTTGTTAAGGCTGTTTACAAGGTCAAATGTTCAGTCATTGAGGATGTTGAGACCATTAAAATTAAAAATGTTGTTTTTCCTGACAAAGGACAATTCTATAAGTATGCCGGGCCCAACCAAGTTTGTGTTCCGAAGAAGGTCTAATCCATTTGAAGTGCAGGGCAGTATACATGTGTAATCGGTAGTGTGGATTCTTGACAAGTGGATCATCAAGACATATGACCGGAGATAGAGCCCTGATATCAAATGTGGATAGAGAAAGCTGGCCCACTGGCTACCTTTGGAGATAACAGTAAAGGTTTATCTGAGGGATATGGCTGTTTGCAAGCTGGATATGTTATCAGTGAAATTTTGTATATTGTGCTAGGTTATTATCAGGAAGCAGTATCTAACATATAACACCAGTGACGAGACTTGAGAATATTACGACATATCAGGCACCTGCTGCACATTACACTTGGAATTGGACTCTAGTAAGATGTGTACAAGTGTACTCCTGGTTGGTGAGTCAAAAGAGGAAGTCAGTGCACCACAGTTCATGGACTTTGCAGCTGCAGATCTATTGGACTATGTAATCTCTTCTTCACAATCTCACTTCAGGTTGGTATGAACTAGTGTACTACTCAAGCAATCATCAAGGACATGGTATGGCACTCTAACTGAAGTTATAATTTTATATGAACTAGTAGAGTCGTCATATTTATAACTCTCTAATCACTAGGCACAATCATATTGTTTTATATGTGCAGTAAGTTTTATGAGTAAATCAAACTTCTTTCTACATTAGTGATTTCTTATTTCATGTAAAATCTTTTGAAATCACTATTGTACATCATTACTCTCAAAAGATTAAATGTATAATTTTCATCCATTATAGATCTTAAGTACATTTTATCTCTCTATATTGCCCTATGTTCTATGATACAGGTTCAGTCTCCAATGGCTTTCTTTCATTGACAGTCATGAGGTTGAAAACCAACAACGTCTATCCCAGACTGTAAAGACAAACCCAGAAACAGAACCAACCAACACTCTCTTACCACTAAATGTAGTATGAATGAGCGTGAGGGAGATAGTGCCTTAGTGCACCACATAAGGAAGGTTCTGTAGTCAACCCAGTAGCTCTGTCTCCTACATAGATGAGTAGTATTTAAACCGAGACAACTGCTAGCCCCCATACATCTTCTCAAAAAGATGTAATGGCTGAAAAGGTACAAAAACAGTTACTAGATTCATTCTCTCAATAGGGTGTATCTATTGAAATTTATCTGTCAGCCAAGGTATCCGATGTAGTGTCACCACTTCAAACATAAACAATTCTTGATACACAAGGAGAGGTTACACACACAAAGGATGAGTTGACGGAAACAAGAGTTTCGACCATTTTAAGGTCAGATTCGATTGTTCAAGGTTCGTTAGTGGACCAATTGCCTTTACAGGTGTTAGGAGAGGATACTGATCCAAAAGCCATATGTCAGTGGTTAGTGTCTACCTCCCCAGGCTTAAATCCCCTGGATGCATTTGCGGATAGTGGATCTGACATAGGTGCAGATCGGCAACTTGTTGACAATGATTCAGATATTACCTGATGAGTCATAAGGAAATGTCTTCACAGACATTAGAAGGGAACTTTGATCTTTATGCTAAATTCGTTGGATCATTGTTTACCTTCCCAGAATTCAAATCTGGAACCCTAAAAGGGAAACTAGCAACTTGTAGATTATGACTCAGATTCATCTGACGAGTTTAACAAGGATGGGGATTTGCGAACTCCCATTGCACCACCTGTGACCTCCTTAAGGATGGCTAAGGTGATTTTCCTTGCAGGTACAGCTGATTTTTGGAGCTATGAGAGGAGTGATACACTTGTGAGAATGAGTGTAAACACGAGTGGAGAGAAGAGTGAAACACATGTGAGGTACACTAAAACACAATCACACACTCACAGTGAGGAAGAAAAAGAAACTACTTGTTATTTCTTTTCCAACCAAGTGAAATATGAGAACTCCTTCAGAAAACGGCATACATTTCTTCTCTAAGGGGGAGATAAAAGCTTAAGAAATAGTTTGGAGGATTCCTCAACTAAGGGGGAGAAATAGCAGGGAGGAAGAAAAAGATCCTACATATGTACACTACACCACACCATTGTTGTTTGTAATTACAGATCCTATTGTACGGGAGAGGTAGTAAACACAAGGTGATTTTCTAGTAAGGGAAGAAGCTGTTAGGGGAGTACCATTGGTTTTTATCTGCGGATCCTATTGTACGGGAGAGGTGGTAAACGAAGGTGATCTTCTTTAATCAGTTGATTCTCATAGGGGGAGAAGCAAGAGAGATATGTGCTTCTCAACAGGAAATGTGGTTGTACAAAAGAAGATGGAACTACTTGAAGATATGTTCAGTCTAGAGGAACACCTACTTGGAATCTGGAAAATGTTAAATGTCATCCAGAACTTTTCTGCTATTTACTTTGCATTTCTGTTTATATCTTTTTCTTATTTGTTAGTTGAGTTATCCTCTAGGTATTTGTGTGTTATTGTCTAACAAACAAATAGGGGGAGATTGTAAGGCATATGTCATAGCCTATTTGTATATTCGAGGATTTAACTCAACTCAAATAAGAATGTAATAAGTAAATAGTGGATCTACCGTCAAAGAGATCTCGCAAAGTAATATCTGTCAAAGGATTCAGAAATAAGGTTCATCTACAGATTTGAGGAATTTATTCACTGGAAGAAGTTCAAGAAATTGATCATGCCTCAGTGATATAAATCAAGATTGTGGATTTAATCAAGTGACAGAGATCTAGTCAGGGTATCAGATAATTACAGGGATTTAGTCTGAAGAAAATCAAGAGTATCAAGGTCAAGGCTTGAAGAAACGCCACGGAAGTTAGTCACTCATGAACCAGACAGTACATCGAGTGTCAACATTGAAGTGGTGGAATTGATTCATAATTTTCACTGATTTTCAGAAGATATTCAGAAGAATGGTTGCTGCTCAAGGTTAGTATTAATTCTCTATTAATTAATTAAGTCATATAATTTAATTAAGAAAATAAATTATATCTGCAAAGATTAATTTATTGATTAATTGAATTAATTGATTAATTAATTCAGAATTAATATTAAGGATTTTCAGAATTTAAATTGGATTAAAATTCATTTAAATTCAGCAAGACAAATCTGGTTGTACTAATATGACAATCGGTATGACAGTCAATAGTCATACCGAAAGTCATGCTAGTACAAATAATTGTCTTGCCGAAAGTTACACTGGAAGAGGATTGTCTTGCTAGTTCAATCAGATTGTCTTGCTAGTACAAACAATAGTCATACCGAAAGTCTCTCCAGTTCAACAGATTGTCTTGCTAGTACAATTGGATTGTCTCACCGATTGTCACTCCAGTTCATTCAAGTATGTTGTTTGATTAAAAGAAGCAGAAGCAGAACACATTCAATATACTGAACACAAGTCAAAAACAAGAACACAGCAGCCGCATCAAATATATCATCTCTTCTCTGCTAAATTCAAGATCACATTTCTAGTTTGTAAAGTTAAATCCAATCAACTAGAAATCATTCTCTTGTTCTTGTGTAACTATCTAGCGGATCAAAATCCCTAGAACTTAATCTCAAATTGCGTTTTTGCATTTGAATCTTTTTATTGCAAAAATAGAAAAAGTTCATGTCGAATTTATTCTAAATTTGTGATAATTAATTTGAGATTAATTCCTTGTAATCGATACAGTTGTTGTAACACATTTCAAGTTTAATAATATTCTTATTTAACTTGAATTTTGTTTCACATTTTTTATCCCGCATTTATTCGATTATTCAGTACTGTTTGTATTCAACCCCCCCTTCTACAAACACATTGGGACCTAACACAATAATTTAAAAAGATAAAAAATGAATAACTGAATTCTAATTACTTGCAATCATAATATACAATAATGTACACTACTGTTAATATAAAAGTTGATTTTAATGAAATATGTTATTTTTTTAAATTCAACGTATGTATGTATGGAAAAATGATAGTTTTTTTACACTACTATTAACAAAATAAGATTAAGTTATATGTGTCTGTGTTAGCATGTAAATTATTGTATGTTACATTTCTTAGGAAATTAGGATGGTTTCAATTATTTATATGCTAAATATACGATTTATGTACATGTATAATCATTATTAACATTTAGTGAGGCAATTGATTACTTAAATAACATGTATTTATAATTATTCAAAATTTAAAATTATGTAGTAAATAAGTTGCAATAATTTATTTATGGTATTCACATATTCACCGACAAATAATCCATATCTATTTTTTACGCAACCGAGTATCAATCATGATTGTAACATAAAAATAAATTATATATTGTAAGATTATTATTGATGTTCATGATTTTTTTCAAGAATTCGAAGGAAAAATTGTAATTATATTGTTATTTAAACTATTTTTAAGGTTTTTCATTACAACTCTAATATTTCTTCATATAATAATTTGATAATATTGTATACTATTCTCCTAAATTAAATATTTTTAAATTCGATAAAGTTTTATACATATATTATCTTGATCAATGAATATTGTTTATCTAAAAGAATTCTTTTGAAAATGCTAGTTTTTTTTAAAGTGAAAAATAAAAAATAAATCGATTTAATATATCATCGTAGTTTTAACAATTCTCGTGAGATCTCATATCAAATTTCAAATATTTTTAAAAATCGGGACAAGTCCCAAAAAACTAATGCGCTACCCGTGAAATTAGTAATTTTAATAAAAATAATCAATTGACTTGATCCTATAAATACCTCAAACACATTAATTTATATTAATATAAGATATTAAAAAATTCACATTATTGGTAAGATATTCTCGCCGAACTTGTAATTTAAATTTACTAAACGTAGAATGTGACAATGTTTTTCGGCCGGTCATGTAGTCAAATTTCGAGTATTTTTTGAACAATAGGCTAAGTTCCGATTTTCAAATTCAAAATAAACTAAAATTCATTGACTCATTATAATTCAAACTTATCTAAATATTTAATGCCAATCTAGATTATTTATATATAAGCGATTATATTTTCAATATTTTCTTTAAAAATTATATATGTACATTTTAATTAATTTTAATTATAAAATATATGTTAAAAATATATGAGATATATTTTCAAACTAAAAAATGATAATAAATAAGATAATAATTCATTTATGTACTTTGCCTAACTTTATATCTGAAATTCAATTCTTTAAAATTAATTGTACAAATATTCAAATAACTATTTTTTTACGGAATTTTAGTAACTATCTTTAAAGTTAAATACAATAGTAATTTAGCACACTTACATAATATGTGTATGATAAAAATCACATATGACAATATGGTGTAGTGGTATATTGTTATATAGAATAATGAAACAACTCGAATTTGATTCCCATGAAACACATCTTTTATATAAATATTAAAAATATGGGTAATTTAGTGTTTTAAATGAGATTTTTTAATCTCATAATATTATCCCCTTGTTCTTCTATTATAGATATATAGAAGAGATTTCAGTTTTATTAATTTAATTTAGAGAAAAATGGTCCTCATTTTTTGTAAATACCAATAACTTATTCTGAAATTACAAATTTACCCTCCATTATTTAAATGAGATAAAGTTATAATCTGTTACTTTGAGGTTAATAAGGTTTATTATTTCATTTTTTATTAATTTAATTTAATATTGTTTATCATTATGCAAGGTAGGAGATATGAGTTTGGGGAATTGGTGTACCGATCCGTGGTGACAACTGCTGAGAAGGCCTATATTGAAGTCACTTTTAAAGCTCGTCGAAGTGGCGAGACCGGGATACACTCTCATTTAAAGCAACAACTAACCTTGCCTAGAAAAGTTTAACCGGTTCTTACGATATCGAGACGGTTAGAGTACTTTGAATCATTTTAACTTCTTATCAGAAGTTACCTACATATTATGGTATTTGTTTGTACTTGTATTACCTTGCATTGTTTTCACATACAGAAATTTGGATGGACTTCAGTTTTAGGAAGTAGTGCATATATATTACATAGCAATTCTACATTTTATTATATATATTTGTGTTTCTTGTGAGTCTGAGGATATGTTTTCTTTTGGCAACTCTGAATTATCCTGTGTTTCTACTTTTTTCTTTAATGCGTGAATGTTGATATTATTTAAAATGATATAGGAGGATGGTTGATATCACCTTTTCTCTTTGATTTCCTGGACTTTACTGAGTTTATTTCCTGAATCTTGAGATTTTACACACTTGCAAAACAGGGACGACGAGATACTTAATCTGACTGAGTGTACTTGTGGAGTAGTTTGGAATTTATGCACTAATGGCTCATTAGACATGGACATAATATTGTTCAGTTGGGTTGGTGGAAATATGTTGATTTCATGGATTCACGGCTAAGGTCTTTTAGTATAGATGATGGTTTTGATAATCTACAAAGGTTAATATATGTTTTGTAGACTCTTGACTTTAGGACTTGAACCGAGTCAATTTTTGGCTAATAAACTAGAATTTATGTGTCCCCCCCCCCCACATATTAGAGATGAAGCCGTTGAGTCCTTTGAGTGAGAAGTGGTGAAAGTTTCTGTAGCGTGGGAGCTAAATCCAGGGTTACGACTTCCAGTTTCATTATGGGTTCTAGCATCATTGGAGTTGCATTTCTGATTCCGTCCATCGAAGAACCCATACTCCTTCAGCTTCCAATTGAAACACCAAGATGCCTGAACCAAGAGCACGAGCCATCCACTTATTCAGCACATGCATTTACAAAAACTTGATTACTCATGCACACTTTCAGTCCATTAATCACACCTGTAATAGCTATGCATACACCCCTTAAAAACTAGAGCGAACTTTACTGTGAGTTTAAAATTTTGGTTAATTCAATATGCAAGTCTGAATCTTTTAAACACAATGAGCTGTGCTTTTGATCCGCTGCTCAAAATCCAAGATCAAGAAATCAAACAGTATACTGACATACAATGTGCCCATGTGTTTGCTTTCTCGAGCCACCGCTTTGTAAATATTTATTATTTCATACGAGAAATCGCGGTTTGTACGCTGCCTTACCTCACCATGTGCATGACAATAGTAATTAATGGCTGTTTAGAGAAGAATGTCTTAACTTTCTGTAGATGAGAGGCATCTCTGAGTCTGCTTTGTAGTTAAAAGTAAATTCATTCATTTTATCTAGGTGAGAGCATTACATTAGTGAATTTTAGTGAATTTCACAGGGCTTATACAAATGAGTAAGATAGCTATATACTTTACTTTAATCTTTTTCAGCTATAATTTCATTGGATGCTCCGGTGCAGGTGGAAACATCCTTTCTGCAAACCAGACCATTAAAAACGGAGAAACTATTGTTTCAGCTGGTGCCTGGTGGTGTATAAGAACTTGGTTTATTTAGTCTTGGAAGCTCAACGAATCAATACTTAAGCATACGATAAAAGAAGGCAGGTGAGGTGATTGCATGGATTGCCAATCGAGATGCACCCCTTACTAATGCATCAGGTGCACTAACATTAAGTAGTGAGGGGACTCTGGAACTTTTTAATGGCTCAAACACCACAATTTGGTCATCAAACTTGACAAAATCTTGAAAGAATCCTGTGGCGCAGTTATTGGACACTGGAAATCTTGTTATCAGAACAGACAATGTCACAATGACCCTGATCAAGGAGATTTTCTGTGGCAAAATAAAGTTTTGATTTTCCTGACAATGCTTTCCTACCAAGCATGAAGATCGGAAGCAAGATTAGGAAGGACTTGGCATCTAGCCTAGTTTGTTCCTTCAATTCTTGGAAAAGCAATAATGATCCTTCTCCTGGGACTTTCCGTGTTAAACTTGATATCACCGGTTACCAACAATTAATGGTAAACAATGGTTCAGCTATATCTATCCGGGTTGGTCCCTGGAATGGTATTACATGGAGTGGTATTCCTACTGCAAGTCCAAATATTATATTTGTGGATTCGTTTTACTTTCAAGAGGAAGAAATTTATTATAAGTATGAACGTTTCAGTAATTCATTACTTGTAAGGCTAATCATAGTAGGGATGATTTTGTACCACATCCAAACAAGAAATTGCCAGATACACAGAGATCGTCGTTTTATTTGAGCATGGACCTTGACGATTGTAAGAAGAAGTGTCTGGAGAACTGCTCTTTTACACCATATGCAAATACAAATATCACCGGAAAAGGAAGTGGATGCTTGCTTTGGTTCAGGGGTCTTATTGATATCAGAGATCAAGAACAGAGTTGGCATGTTTTTTAGTAAGAGCTGCTGCGTCAAGTTCAGGTAAATAATTTATTTCCACCTATAATTAGTTCCTTATACTTTCCATATTTCCAATCAAGAAATATAAATTATCCCAATTAAATTAACTTGCAAGAAGTTAAAGTCATTTTTGGCTATTCAGGTTCAGGTAGTAGTTCAGATATGTGAGTTCTTCTTCTCTCTCCCTTGCTGAAGATATTTCATTACACTCGTGATTTACAAATTCTGGAGAAATAGTTTTACTACATTGCAGATTTTCATTTCCTTTTTTGATATCTTAAAGTTCAATCATTTCTCTATACAACTTGCAGTGGGTACATGCCCCCGGAGTATGCAATTGAAGGTGCCTTTTTCCGTTAAGTAGGAGTTCAGATGTTTATAGCTTCGGTGTACTGATGAATGATGATAGAGATTGTGAGCGGGAAGAATTTTTTATCCGATATAGTACTAGATTTCATCGTTTCAAAAATGGATGGTGTTCTTTTGGAAATAAGTGGTGAAAATATAATACCAAAGTCAGTATTGAACTTTACTTCTCACTGTTATCTTTAGTAATATTGACCATTTAAAAATAATTATGTTGTGAAAGGCAAATTATTTTTTGGAGAATGTCAAGCCTTGTGTAATGTGTTTGTTAATTCAACTAAACGATGAAATCTTTTACTTGAATATGGGGATGATTTGAGTTTAAAATTTTTGTGTGATATTTTTATTTGGAATAACATCAAATAATGCACCTACAATACCCACATGTCCAAACCTAGAGTAAACATTTAATAAATTATTACAAACAAACTTATATGATGAACAACCAGAAGTGATAATAATGGAGTGAAGATGTTTGGTGAGAGGGAGAAGATGGTTTTTGAGACATCCTTGAAAGAGGATAGCAAAAAGATTCTGGTTTAAAAAAAATGTAAGTGATGAAGGTGTTAATGCTTTAGCAACTGTGCCTTTTGAGCATAAGTGTATGATAGTTAATTTTCAATGGGAGCTGATGAAGAGATTGTTGTAAGATATTGATGACTTGCAGTGCCAAGTAGCAAAGAATACACGGGTTTAGGAAAAAACATGTTCATACATTTGAGTTGCTTTTTGGTTGCAACTTGACACAAGTATTATAGGAAGTGAACCAAAAAACAACTCAAACGTATGGCTCAGGAATAAACAAAGGGAAGCAGGATCCAGGTAAGAAATAATATTATTAGTGTGTGTATTTGGCATAAGCTCCGTTGATTTTTCGTTTTTTTAATTCTCTTGATTTTTCGTTTGAAATTATATTTAAAACACTAATTATAATTTGATTTTTAATTTTTTTAATTCTGTTGATTTTTCATTTTATTTATTTATTTTAGTTTTAAAATATATATTTGTAAACGTTAATCTAATATTAAATTCAGGAATTAAAATAATTATATTTAAAAATTATTTATTTTAGTTCATTTAAGTAAAAAAATTCTGAATTATAAATAAAATTATCAAAGTAATTTAGTTCATTTAATTTTAAGATTTCTTAAACCACTACTTTAGTTCTTTCAAGCACGTCTTCACGTGTCTGGGTCCTGTCAGTTTTCTTGGATTTCTTGGACTTCTGTTAGAGTATCTAGAGGTTAAAAAGGGGTCGCCAAATTTTACATGGCATGACACCCTTATTTGCCAATCTATTGGAGTTGTATATTTGTGAAGATGTTGCCTACCAAGATTGCCAAAAACAAGACAACTTCTTAAAATGGTTAAAATACATATACAAATACAAAAAAATTTATATCAATAATACATTTTTTAATTTATAAGTCATTTACAATTTAATTTAAGGGACCACATAGTAAACAATTAAAGGTTACTAACTATTGGAGTAGAATATTGCCAAATTGATATAAAATTGAGTGAAAATAAAATATTAATATATATGATGATTTGGCAAAGTTGTCAACTAGTTTAACAACCCATTATTGGAGATGGGTTTGTCAAGTAGTAGCCTCTCTCATTAGCCGCATATCATTTTACTTTCAAATTTTTAACTCGCGCTTCAGTTTATCAATCAAGTACCGGAAGATGGGTTTGTCAATATTAATCTGGTAATATGTAATGATATTGTTATTTTTATGATTTTCTGCGAAAGAAACTAAGATACTTGAAAGAATATGCAGAGAAACTAAGAACAAGTAGAAACAAGAAGAAAATTCATATCATTCCATAATGGTCCAATACCAGGAGAACATAACATATATAGTCATTAAGCCACTCTCCCAATGCACTACCTGCCAAAGTTTGTAAGAACTAGCACTACAAGTTAACTGTAATAACCCCAATTTTTGTAAATTTTTGAAACCCTTATGAATAGTGTTTTTGCTGAATGAGAAACTGTTCATGCCACACTATGTAGGGGTTCTGATATGGATATTCTGAGATTTTATTAGTACTTTATATGGGATATAAGTGTATGTAAAGATCGTCAGAATCCAAATCCGAACACTTTGATTTTTCCCGGAAATACACTAGATACAGAAAGATTGAGAAAAAGGTAACAGGATAAAAAGGATTTAAATAAAAGGATTATAGGAGAGGATCATAAAAGGAATATAATATATTGAGAAAGGTTAAGGGAACCTAAGTAATAAGATCCCGGGTATGATCCCTCAAACGATAAACGAAAACGAAAGTTAAGCGAACCGTATACAGATCAGCGGTCATTAGGCAAACGATTAGGAAGTTAATCAAAGGGATTAGTGGGAATAATGTCATCCAACCAATAGAAAGAGGACAGGAAGGAGGATGACATCATGAGGATGACATAGGCATGACAAGAAAGGAAGGAGATGTGGTGACTTTTTAACCACACAAAACCAAGGGCAACTAGGTAATTCACTAAAGCAAACAACAAAAATCAACCAACCAAAAGCAAATCAAGCCAAAACACAAAATCTCTCTTCTTCTTCTTCATGCTCTCGGGTTTTTTCTTAAGAAATGGGAAGTCCAAGCTCCTCCACTTACTATTTAGCAAGGTAATTATCTAAGCTTCCCGGTGGATAGTTACATACTTCCTATAAGTTTAAGCTTCTAATTCCAAGCCAATCTTTTTCTATAAATCATGAAAGAAGATGGTGAATAGTGTTTCAAGAACTAAAATTTGTGTTCTTGAAGTTTTGTTTAGATTAAGCTTGGATAAGGGCTTTAAAGGTGATTCCAAGCCATTCTCTTGATTCTCCACTCTCCAAGGAAGGTATAAACTACAAACCCTAGCTTTAGTTTTGAGTAATTAGGATTGAATGTGTTTGATATAGCATATGTGAAGCATGATGCTTGATTGGTTGAGGTTTGGTTGAGTTTGTAGAGATTAGTTGGTTTTATTGCATTGTTGGAGTTGTAAATCTTGGTAATTAGTTTAAAGAACCTAAGTAAAGCCTTTAGTTCATGTGAGGAATAACTATAAATGGTTAATGTGGATTTGTTGGGGCTGTTATGATGTGGTTTGGAGGGATATTGGTTGTATGATTGATTTGGGGTTGATTTGTGGTTGGTATTGAATGGTTTAAAGTTTGGGAAATCGCGTAACATAGCCGTCGTAACGTCCGATTTTCTTTGGACTGTTTTTGTGCATAGCATTAGGACCCGAGAACCCCCTGCTAGATTATGACCACTGCCATGTTTAGATAGCTCATGTTACGAGCTTCGTTTTGATATGTAGTTCGTTCGATTCCAATGCACGGTTAGGAGAAACGACCGTTTCAAGTACCGGCATTTCGCGAACGAAACTTTTCCCCTCGCCTTACTTTGAAACATAGGTTAAAGACCAAAAGGGTTAATTAATGTATGAAACATTATGGTAAGTGTTTTAGGCAGTTGGTAAGACACTCGCGAAGGAATCGCTTTAAAACTCGTAAGGTTAAATTATTAAAAATGGTGGAGCCGAGGGTACCCGAGTGACTTAAGCAAATCAGTGAGCGCAAAACAAGCGTTAGAGTCTAAGTTAGTTAAAGTATAGATTTACAAGTGATTTTGGTTTAATTCCAACTTACTTGTGTTTATAGGTTACCAGACTCGTCCCGAGCCTTTTATCACCCCAAGTCGCTCAGGCAAGTATTCTATCCATTATACTGTTGTTGTGATGTATACATTTGTATATGCATGATCTTGCGATAAATGCATATTGGTTATTTAGCAAATTCTTGCGATATATTGTAGCATGTGATATGGTATATATGCATGCCTGTTTCATATTCTTGAAATATATATCTGTTGGTTCAGTTGATAATACCTATGCTAGAGAATAGCGGTAAATTGCATATACCCTTAGTACAAGGACCCAAAGGTGAAAATATTTTCTAAAACCGGGAGTCGAGGATCCCGAGTAGATTTTGTATATATGGATATAAATATATATATATATATATATATATATATATATACTTATATATATATATGGTCATAGTTTTCAAAACTATTAATCGAATAAGGTTTATTCGATAACTTTAACTTTATTTTATTATTGAAATATTATTTCGAATATTATTCGAAGGCGTATGACTCCTTACATTATTATTGAATATTATTTGAATATTCATTTGAGGATGTATGACTCCTTTATTTTATTTAATGAATATTATTATAATATTCATTCGAGGTATTATGACTCAGCTTATTTTATTTATTGAATATTATTTGAATATTCATTTGAGGATCTATGACTCCGATTATTTGCTAGATATATTCTTTATTTTATTAAAGAATAAGGTGTCGATAATCAAACTTATTTTTGATTATTCAAATAAAGATATTACTTTCGTATAAGTATATCTTTGATTATTTGCTATTCATTTCAAGTATAAGTTTTAATACTTCTACTTCAATTATTTTATAAAGATATTTTTTATGGGAATATTATTTAAATAATAATATTCAGACATTTTCTAAATATTCTGGGGACTGATTTACTTCATTAAATCAGTTTTACTCCAAACACTCTTTAAAGTGTTTTCGAGTCTTTAAAATGATTTTCAAAAGTTAGAGCGGATCCCAAAACTATTTTTATATTTAAGATCTTCCTTTTAAAAAGGGGATTTAAATACTCGCTCAAAACCTGGGGGATCCGCTCGGTGGTGTGTTTTATATTCGCAACAAGGTTGCTGTCTTGGTAAAAGAGTTTTTGATTACTTACCCAATATTCGGAAGTAAAATTCTTGGAACAAGTTAATCCATTAACAGGCATCGCCTGGGAAATATCGGTGAGTTTTCCTTTCCAACTAGGTACGACTTCTTGGTGGAGCCGTATCAACAAGTTTCTACTTGGGGAAAGGGGGAAACGAGCTTTACGTTTCAGAGTCATGGATTTCATCTGAACTAGGAGTGGCGTAAGTGGTCGAGTAGCGCCGGCCCAGCCTTATTATATTGGCCCAAATGGCCCGGAAGTTCCGCTAAGGCGGTCCATTCCTTAGGAGTTCAGTGTTCGGATTGACAAGTAAATCCGACAGGTTCTCCTCTACATGTAGAAAATGGTGGGGTTGTACTACTACGACTGATCATCGTAAGTGGTCTTCCTGGCGCGGCAAACTCCCGTAATGAGTTCATCATCCAATTGGATAATTTCTGCAACACTACCCAGAGCACTTCGATAGAAAGGCTACGGTTGGGCGATTGTTGAGTGTTGGCAGGGTTAAGTTTTCAAAATGAGGTTTACATCAAATGAAGTATCTCATAACTTCATTTATTTTGATGATATTTTAAAGGTGAATCTATTCAAGTATTATCTTGTAGTCTCATCTATGTGATGAACTTTTGAACTAATTATAACTTGAACGGTGGTAGTTCAAGTAGTATTTGGAAAAGATATAAGTATATTGGAGTATCTGGTACCTTCATCTTTTAAACTTATATCTAGTAATGATTATCTTATGCATGATAAAGATTTTAGAATAATGTTGAGACAAGGTTAGATATATGAGATCACCTTGCAACGTATTTTTATACAGTTATACACTGAACTCTGTGTGTATTATGCATGGAAGAGGACTTCCATATTTTGAAAGTAATATATGAAATATATATATACACTGAATATTTTGGCGACTTCATCGCATTAAGATATCAACTTGGTTCATTTCTTTTGACCAAGGACTTTCATGAGTACTATGAGAAGACTCATATATTGTTAATCATATACATATTATTTTGGTGGGCTTGCTGCTCACCCTTGCTTTATTTCTTCATCACACAACAACAGTTAGGAAAGATGGCCAGACTCCAGCAGACCCAGCGCAAGCGCGTGGGAAGCGTCCTGCGTCTTCCGATTGATGTTGTATGCTGCTATAGCTAGCAGAGGTAGATCATTGGTAGATCAGAGCATTCTACTTTTGAGAATCAATTATGTATAATTATAACTTGTGGCAGATAATGGCAATTAACTGTAAATTTATCAAGTAATCAGTTTTGGGTTGTAATAACTTTTAAATTGTGGATTCAAAGACTTGTACTTATTTAATTTCATCTCTGAGACTATAACGGGTTGTGGTGTGTGTTAGTGTGGGGTCACAGCATAAGGTTATTTATTAATTAAGTGAAGTGATATTGTGGAAAGAAAGACCGTGACGACCCGATCCCCGACCCCGGATCTGGGGGTGTTACAGAAATGGTATCAGAGCTAAGCGTTATAAACCTCAGAGATGATGGGACGTTAAGATAATAAGTTCACTAAGATAATAAGAACTCTTGCCAAGTTCATAGTCGGGCTACCTAACGTAGTACTGACAGTTAAAACCCTTATGGAACCCTTATAATATCGTGATAGGAAGCGTAGTTCGTTATCGTATATGGTAGCGGGACTCCTGAACCCCTGAGTTGAGGAGCAACATCGCGATGATATTTTATTACTAATTGGAGATCGGATTGTGGATCCGATAGAGTGTCCTAATGCAGGACCGGATGATGTTGATATTGAGGATGTAGCGGTTCGAGGATGTTGTCCTAGAAGGGATAGTGTTGAGGAGGATCCCATGGAGGATCCTGACAGGATTGGATAAAGGACCACTGATGAATTGATGACCATGGTTTGGTCGACTACCAGAGGTAGGATTGGCCGGTCACTACCGGAGGTTCGTTCAAGTTGTAAAGATAGTAGCCCTTTAACGCGGCTTACTCGTAAGACTGAGAAGTTCGAATGGACAGAGAAATGCGAGAACAAGCTTTCAAGAACTGAAGCAGAGGTTGGTGATGGCCCCTTATGCTGGCGTTGCCGGATGGAAAAAGAAAGATTTTGTGAAGTGATAGTGACGCTTCGCACAGGGCTTAGGGTGCGTGCTTATGCAGCACGGTAAGGTAATCGCGTACATGTCAAGACAATTAAGGTAATATGAAATTCGATATCCCCCGCCATGAGCTTAGGCTCGTGGCAATAGTTTTACCCTAAGATTGGAGGCACTACTTGTATGGAGAGAAGTGCGAGAATTACCTAAGCCATAAGTGCTCTAGTACATTCTTACGTAGAAAGAGCTCAACATACGCCAGAGGAGGCGGTTAGAGCTAATCAAGAATTATGATTGGCAGATTCTTTATCATTCGGGGAAAGCCAATGTGGTGGCTGATGCCCTTAGTAAAAAGGAGAGACTCAAGATGATAATGTCTTTGGGAGAGTTTATAAGAGATTTTGGAAATAGTAGTGAAGGTAACCGGAGCCGGTACCGAAAAGCTGTTTGAGATTACAATACAGCCCAAATTATTGGAAAAGGTCATATTGTGCCAGAAAAACGTTATGAAGTGAAGGCAGAGAGCCAACAATTAGATAAAAGATTAATATCGAGAAAGATGATAAGGGAATAATGAGGTATTCCTATAGAATTTGGGTTCCGAAAGTTCAAGAGCGTAAGGATGAGAACTTAGATGAGAGCCATAGTTTGAGGAATAAGATTTAGAGCAAACCCTGAAACGAGATAAGTCAGGGAGGTCGCCATCAAGATAGAAGGAACCCATGACATAATGGAGTGGAAAATGAGGATTTTAAATTAAAAGATGACCCCAATTATGGGGAGTAGGATGAAACATTTCATACTAAGGAAATAGAAAGTCGAGTAAGGAAAGGAGACCCGAGACGGTACTCCTATACGGCAATTCATGGACCTGTATAAAAAGAACTTAGACTATTATCCCCAACCACCACCCTGAGGAGACAGTGCGGTGAGAAATTCTTTCATGACCTTTAAGTCGCTAAGCTCTCAGAGTTCCAATGGAACAAGCTGACCCAGTCGAGGCAAGAGCCTGGCTAAAGGAAATAGAGGAATCATTTGAGATTCTAAATGATTGACGAACCACAAAGGACTGTTTTTGTCACTTACCTTCCTAAGAGAGAGGCCACCCGCTGGTGAAAGGCCGAGGAGGGCACGGAGCAAGAGATTATTATAAACTGATTTAAGTTCAGTCAATTGTTTTCAGGAAAGTACTTCCCAAGGTTATGGAGATAGTGTAAAGGCTTAAGAGCCAGAACAAAGGCAGACGAGTATGATGAATTATGAATCTAAGTTGTAAAAGTTATCAAGATTCGTTCTGAAGACACGAATCCAGAATGACGGGAGGTTTGAAATCAATGCTTATGTTGTGTTGGTTCATGAAATAACGATAAGAGAAAGGAATATAAAGGCAAGAGAGTCTGAGGAATGATAAGGGAGTTGGGTATGAGGAAACCCTAAAGACTCGTAGAAATAGAAATAGAAAAGTATGTAATCGTCCGGATGAGAGTGATTCACCATGAGTTAAATTGATGGTTGAAGGTATAAGAGATACATATATTTTATCCCCTGTAAGTTGGGAAGATTCGAGGAAACCTTGAGATAATTCGAAGGATAAATAATGAGACGCAGATAGACTGAGGAGACAAGGAAGTAAGAAATTAGGAAAATTGGATGAAGGAAGTGACCTTCAAGAATGTGAAGTGTAAGACCGGTGGCTCGATACCCAGAAAGGGAGACGCCAGGTATGAGAGATATCCCAACATTGAGATGACTGTTGAGATAAACAGCAAAAGTAAATAAGGAATTATTAAAAAGAAGTTCACGTTGAACATGACCAATATCTTCCAGACATCCATGTTATCATTACCAAATCAGGAAAGAAAAGCAGATGACCATTGTTATCTTTTGGAGGCCATATGGATTGACCTCAATTTGAATAAGGATGCTATTATGAAGTTAGGTATAGACTATCGAGATGGGAATGATGAAGAAGATAATCTATCAAGGATATATGACTTGGTTTATCCATGGATGGATGCATGTACCTTTTCAAAGGTGGAATTAAGGATAGAACATCGGTAACTTAAAATGAATCCTAGGGGAATGCATAAAGGTTGGCATTTCACCCTTAATAGGATAGTATGAGTTTTGACAGTATGATTTGGAAAGGGTTAATGTAGCAACAACACTTAAGAATCAGTGGAGAAATTTTTCAGAAGTATATAGACAATGGTTCTAGTAATAGTAAATGGTATTTTAATATGCCCTGTATCTAGGGAATACAGGAGGAACGATTGAAGGATAACCTTAGAGGTTTTACAAGGAGAAAGGTAATATTCAAAATTTTCAAGAATAGAAATGTTGATAAAGGAAATATGACGTAATTATAATGTTGCCAACTGGGGCACGTGTTAAACCACAAGAAAGTATGGATCGAACCAGTAATGGTCGAAATTGTTCAGGGCAATTAGGACTTAAGATAAAAAAAAATGTTCTAAGTATGATTGAGAGTCAGTCTTGGACAGTGATTAGCCTCTAAAGATGAGGCAATAACTTATGGAAAAATGGTGATATTTTTTTTTCTTTTCTTTCCCATCTGATTTTAAGGAAAACATCTTCACTCAAGCAATGATCGGAAATAAGGTAGAAAATTTATTTGGAGGTGGTTAAAATGACATTGACTGTAAGGAAATTTTACTATCAGGAAAGGCCAAAGAGGTGGCCGACACTTTAAAGGTAAGTGGATAATTATAGGCGCGTGTGCCAAAAGAAAACAGTGATGATGGTTAAAACTGTGAAGGTTGAATTATGGTTTGGAAGATTGACATTCCTTCTGATGACTGTGCAATACCCAACCGTAATAGTAGTTGGTAAAGGTTTAATTCGTGTAATCGCCAGGAACGGGCTATCTATCTTAGAAGGTCCTATCTTGAGATAAGCCAGGACCATGTTTCAAAAAGGACTAGATGAACCCTTGAGTTAATTCTTCTATTTAGGGCGTATGATTAAGAATGGTATTAACCTGCTATCGTTGCTTTGATTGAAACTCTTCTGCACTTTTATCTGCTTCATGTCATGTATGTATGTCAGAATTCAGGAGTGTACTCCATGAATCATGAATGGTGATTATGTTACCTCCTTAGAAGGATTTGATATGACATGTATGGACTCCGTATGGTTAGCTATTAAGACTTCATGGAAAATGAATGACTACAGTAGGTCAGTGGTGGACCATAGTAAGGCAGCAATGATTCTGCGAGTATTGAGCTGATTACAACCGTGAGAGTTGTATTGGAATGGGTGTTGAGATTGAGTACCACTAATCGGGTCGTGGTAGTGTATAAGTTATCATTAATAGACTAATTAAGTAGAGTATCTACATAGTGAATTATTATTCTTTCTTATCAATAGAGAGTCGTATTATTATACGAGGAAGGTTGCGGTGCAAGCATAGAATTCGAGTAACGATGATGTCTAGAATGAGATCCCAGATTCGATTTTCGATGTCGAGGGAGTTTCAAAGGTAATTGTGTATAAGCTCGAGGAAGAGCATGGGTCCATAGAATGATGGACGGGATACGAAAATATTTAGGCACGTGAAATACGATGCTATAATACTTGATGTTGATATAAATACATATATGTTTTGTTCTCCTATGACAAACCTCTATAGTTCAGAGGTAGATTCCAAGCCAGATATTTTGTGGCAGTATATTTTTTTCATATATACAATTCTCTTCAGTTCGTTCTTTTCTCTTCTTTTCATTTCATGTAAGCTGAGAAGAACAACCCTTCCAGAAAGGGGAGGTATTGCCGAATGACTATCTATCTGTGTGATAGAAGCCTAGTAGGATACCAGCTATTGTTTTAAATTGCTTGTCAAGTACTAAAGGCTGGCCACCTTCTGTACTAACTATGCGATATAACAAGTGTTCATGATCTTAGTGATCTCTCAACAAATTCCTTTACTTCTATTTGATTGATCAAATTTTGGAAAATAGAAGCAACTGAAAAAGGAGTAATAAAGTGGTGGTAGTATGCGGAATGGGAACACATTCGTGATACTAAGGTTGTCGTGGTTATTAAAAGGTTATAGAACGCTAATGAGCAAAAGTATAACCAGTATAATATTAGGAACGGAAGGTAGTAGCGATTACGAACTGGAAAAGAATGGGTATTGAGAAGCAGAAGCTCTAATGTTAAAAGCAATAATGAGAGTCTGTGCAATAGACTTGAAAGAATTTGGAATGATCACTTAATTCGGATTGAGTTATCTTACGACAATAGATCATATGTCATTATCGAGATGTCGCCTTATGAGATCATTGAGGGAAGACAATGTCGATCTCCCTTATGTTAGGATGAAGTTGTAGAGCGCAAGATGCTCGGACCCGCAGTAGTCCAAAGGACCAAGGATATGATAGATCTAATCAGAGGACGGCTGGTAGTAGCCCAAGATGGTCATGATAAGTATGTTGATTTGACACGAAAGAATAAAGAGTATGAAATAGGGGACCTAGTAATGTTATAGGTATCCCTTGGAAAGGATTGATGAGGTTCGAAAAGAAAGGAAAGATAAGTCTACAATTTGTTGGACCCTTGGATATATTAAGACGTTTGGGAAGTTAGCATATGAGCTAGCCCTAACCCCGAACATGTAGCAGGTCGTAACGTGTTTCACGTATCAATGTTAAGGAAGTGTAATTCAGATGCCAGATAAATAGGGGCATATGAGCGCATAGATATGCAACCCGACGTAACCTATATGGAGCAACCAGGAAGGGTTATAGAGTGAAAAGGAACGAGTGCTTAGGAGAAGGGTTATCAAACTAGTAAGAGTTTGATGGTAGAACCACAATGTGGGAAAATTGACTTGAGAGTTAGAAAGTGCAATACTAAGAAAGTATCCCTATTTATTTCTATCCGATTCCGGGACGGAATCCTTTTAAGGAGGAGAGACTGTAATAACCCCAATTTTTGGAAATTTTTGAAACCCTTATGAATAGGGTTTTTGCTGAATGAGAAAACTTTCATGCCACAGCTATGTAGGGGTTCTGATTATGGATCTATTGGGATATTATTAGTACTTTATAATGGGATATAAGTGTATGTAAAGATCGTCAGAATCCAAATCCGAACACTTTGATTTTCCCGGAAATACACTAGATACGGAAAGATTTGAGAAAAAGGTAACAGGATAAAAAGGATTAAATAAAAGGATTATAGGAGAGGATCATAAAGGAATATAAGATATTGAGAAAGGTTAAGGGAACCTAAGTAATAAGATCCCGGGTATGATCCCTCAAACGATAAACGAAAACGAAAGTTAAGCGAACCGTATAACAGATCAGCGGTCATTAGGCAAACGATTAGGAAGTTAATCAAAGGGATTAGCTGGGAATGAATGTCATCCAACCAATAGAAAGAGGCAAGGAAGGGAGGATGACATCATGAGGATGACATAGGCATGACAAGAAAGGAAGGAGATGTGGTGACTTTTTAACCACACAAAACCAAGGGCAACTAGGTAATTCACTAAAGCAAACAACAAAAATCAACCAACCAAGGCAAATCAAGCCAAAACACAAAAATCTCTCTTCTTCTTCTTCTTCATGCTCTCGGGTTTTTTCTTAAGAAATGGGAAGTCCAAGCTCCTCCACTTACTATTTAGCAAGGTAATTATCTAAGCTTCCCCATGGATAGTTACATACTTCCTATAAGTTTAAGCTTCTAATTCCAAGCCAATCTTTTCTATAAATCATGAAAGAAGATGGTGAATAGTGTTTTCAAGAACTAAAATTTGTGTTCTTGAAGTTTTGTTTAGATTAAGCTTGGATAAGGGCTTTAAAGGTGATTCCAAGCCATTCTCTTGATTCTCCACTCTCCAAGGAAGGTATAAACTACAAACCCTAGCTTTAGCTTTGAGTAATTAGGATTGAATGTGTTTGATATAGCATATGTGAAGCATGATGCTTGATTGGTTGAGGTTTGGTTGAGTTTGTAGAGATTAGTTGGTTTTATTGCATTATTGGAGTTGTAAATCTTGGTAATTAGTTAAAGAACCTAAGTAAAGCCTTTAGTTCATGTGAGGAATAAGTATAAATGGTAATGTGGATTTGTTGGGGCTGTTTATGATGTGGTTTGGAGGGATATTGGTTGTATGATTGATATGGGGTTGATTTGTGGTTGGTATTGATGGTTTAAAATTGGGAAAACGCGTAAACATAGCCGTCGTAACGTCCGATTTTTCTTTAGACTGTTTTTTGTGCATAACATTAGGACCCGAGAACCCCCTGCTAGTTTATGACCACTGCCATGTTTAGATAGCTCATGTTACGAGCTTCGTTTTGATATGTAGTTCGTTCGATTCCAATGCACGGTTTAGGAGAAACGACCGTTTCAAGTAACGGCGTTCCGCGAACGAAACTTTTCCCCTCGCCTTACTTTGAAACATAGATTAAAGACCAAAAAGGGTTAATTAATGTATGAAACATTTATGGTAAGTGTGTTAGGCAGTTGGTAAGACACTCGCGAAGGAATCGCTTTAAAACTCGTAAAGGTTAAATTATTAAAAATGGTGGAGTCGAGGGTACCCGAGTGGCTTAAGCGAATCAGTGAGCGCAAAACAAGCGTTAGAGTCTAAGTTAGTTAAAGTATAGATTTACAAGTGACTTTGGTTTAATTCCAACTTACTTGTTGTTTATAGGTTACCAGACTCTTCCCGAGCCATTCGTAACCCCAGTCGCTCAGGCAAGTTTTCTACCCGTTATACTGTTGTTGTGATGTAATATATGTATATGCATTATCTTGTGATATTGCATGATTGTTATTAGTAAATTTTGCGATATATTGGAGCATGCTAATATGGTATATATGCATGTCTGTTTCGTAATCTGGTTATCTATCTGTTGATTTCAATGCTTATAGTTGCATAATACCTATGCTAGAAATAAGCAAGTAGTTGCGTATACCCTTAGTATAGGGGATAAAAGGTGAACATATTTCTAAACCGGGAGTCGATGTTCCCGAGTATATATATATATATATATATTTATTTATTTATTTATATATATATATGGATATAGTTTTTAAAACTATTAATCGAATAAGGTTTATTCGATAACTTTAACTTTATTTTATTATTGAATATTATTTCGAATATTATTCGAAGGGGTATGACTCCTTTACATTATTTATTGAATATTATTATTTGAATATTCATTTGAGGATGTATGACTCCTTTATTTTATTTAATGAATATTATTTATAATATTCATTCGAGGTATTATGACTCAGCTTATTTTATTTATTGAATATTATTTGAATATTCATTTGAGGATCTATGACTCCGATTGTTTGCTGAGATATATTCTTTATTTTATTAAAGAATAAGGTGTCGATAATCAACTTATTTTTGATTATTCAAATAAAGATATTACTTTCGTATAAGTATATCTTTGATTATTTGCTATTCATTTCAAGTATAAGTTTTAATACTTCTACTTCAATTATTTTATAAAGATTATTTTTTTATGGGAATATTATTTAAATAATAATATTCAGACATTTTCTAAATATTCTGGGGACTGATTTACTTCATTAAATCAGTTTTACTCCAAACACTCTTTAAAGTGTTTTCGAGTCTTTAAAATGATTTTCAAAAGTTAGAGCGGATCCCAAAACTATTTTTATATTTAAGATCTTCCTTTTAAAAAGGGGATTTAAATACTCGCTCAAAACCTGGGGGATCCGGCTCGGTGGTGAGTTTTATATTCGCAACAAGGTTGCTGTCTTGGTAAAAGAGTTTTTGATTACTTACCCAATATTCGGGAAGTAAAATTCTTGGAACAAGTTAATCCATTAACAGGCATCGCCTGGGAAATATCGGTGAGTTTTCCTTTCCAACTAGGTACGACTTCTTGGTGGAGCCGTATCAACAAGTTTCTACTTGGGGAAAGGGGGAAACGAGCTTTACGTTTCAGAGTCATGGATTTCATCTGAACTAGGAGTGGCGTAAGTGGTCGAGTAGCGCCGGCCCAGCCTTATTATATTGGCCCAAATGGCCTGGAAGTTCCGCTAAGGCGGTCCATTCCTTAGGAGTTCAGTGTTCGGTTGACAAGTAAATCCGACAGGTTCTCCTCTACATGTAGAAAATGGTGGGGTTGTACTACTACGACTGATCATCGTAAGTGGTCTTCCTGGCGCGGCAAACTCCCGTAATGAGTTCATCATCCAATTGGATAATTTTCTGCAACACTACCCAGAGCACTTCGATAGAAAGGCTACGGTTGGGCGATTGTTGAGTGTTGGCATGGTCAAGTTTTCAAAATGATGTTTACATCAAATTAAGTATCTCATAACTTCATTTTATTTTGATGATATTTTAAAGGTTGAATCTATTCAAGTATTATCTTGTAGTCTCATCTATGTGATGAACTTTTGAACTAATTATAACTTGAACGGTGGTAGTTCAAGTAGTATTTGGAAAAGATATAGTATATTGGAGTATCTGGTAACTTCATCTTTTAAACTTATATCTAGTAAATGATTATCTTATGCATGATAAAGATTTTTAGAATAATGTTGAGACAAGGTTAGATATATGAGATCACCTTGCAATGATATTTTTATACAGTTATACACTGGAACTCTGTGTGTATTATGCATGGAAGAGGACTTCCAATATTTTGAAAAGTATATATGAATATATATATACACTGAATATTTTGCGACTTCATCGCATTAAGATATCAACTTGGTTCATTTCTTTTGACCAAGACTTTCATGAGTACTATGAGAAGACTCATATATTGTTAATCATTATACATATTATTTTGGTGGGCTTGCTGCTCACCCTTGCTTTATTTCTTCATCACAGAACAACAGTTAGGAAAGATGGCCAGACTCCAGCAGACCCAGCGCAAGCGCGTGGGAAGCGTCCTGCGTCTTCCCGTTGATGTTATAGCTGCTATAGCTGCAGAGGTAGATCTATTGTAGATCAGACCATCTACTTTTGAGAATCAATTATGTATAATTATAACTTGTGGCAGATAATGGCAATTAACTGTAAATTTATCAAGTAATCATTTTGGGTTGTAACAACTTTTAAATTGTGGATTCAAAGACTTGTACTTATTTAAATTTCATCTCTGAGACTATAACGGGTTGTGGTGTGTGTTAGTGTGGGGTTCGCAGCATAAGGTTATTTATTAATTAAGTGAAGTGATATTGTGGAAAGAAAGACCGTGACGACCCGGATCCCCGACCCCGGATCTGGGGGTGTTACACTATTTTTCCATAAATATAAATAGCCTTTTCCCGTATTTTATTTCGTATCAAAATCATTTGCAGACAGTTAATTATATAATTTTCCAGAGAAAAACCTTATATTCATATAATCTTCCAAGAATCAAACAGCAAAACGAAGGTGTTATTGATCTCTATTTTCAAAGCTCAAGTATTCAATCCAAATGTCTTGAGGTGTTCTATCAGATTCTGTGTTCCAAATCACTGCAGAAAATCAAGGTTTATTTTCTGAAAATTTATTTATTTTCGAATTATTTTTATTAAAAATATGAATTTTTGTTCGGATGATTGTTTGTATGATTTAATGATTGCATGTTGTAGAGCTTGTTTTCCTGATGATTTTCATATGTCATACGTCTGATTTGGAGTTCAATAACATGCTCAAAAGTGGGTTTAATTTTCAAATTTTGAAATTAGGGTTTATAACCCGTATGGATGTTCTTAATTGAAATTTGGGGGTTTCTTATTTCGGGATAGATAGATGTTGTGGTATAGTGGGTTGTGTTCTCTGTGAAATTTGCAATCTAGTCGTACAAGTTTCACAAATCAACGAGGTCTGTAGATAAGGGAATTGTCATTTGAAGTTTACGTCGAGTTCGCCGGAAACCGGCGAACTTCTCGGCCAAATTCAAAAATCATATTTCCTATTTATTTTTATTATAAAAATTCATTTTTAATTTCTGAAAATTCTAAAAATTATTATTTTAATTCCAAAAATTATTTTTAATTCAAAATAAATATGAATTAATTAGTTAATTAATTTCAGTTAATTTTTAATTAATTAATTGGTTAATTAATTCAGAAATTAATTGATTAATTGACTTAATTAATTATTAATTGATTTTAATTAATTATTTAATTATATTTAATTATTTAAAAATGATTTAAAAATTCTGAAAAATAGTTTTGAGCTGTAAAATACTCTTTAAAATTGTTTTCAAGGCTCGATAATTATAACAAAATTGTTTCGAAGCCGAACCGAACCCTGTTTGTTTCTCCAAATTGATCCAACGACCCGTTTTAATTCTGAAAAATGTTTTTAAAATCATTGTAAGTACCCAAAAGCTTGTTTAAGACCCGAGACTTCTTTATAAATGATATATCATTGATCGTGTGACGTGTTTATGTGTTATATGTGACTTGTTGGTTGACTATCGGTCTGTGTATTCGATGTTTACTTGTTTATTGCGTAACTTTCCATCCGTTAATCGGATTTGGGTGAAACGAAGGGTAAATAGAAGTATGTGTTGAATAGAATTGTATGAGTTGAATATTGATAGATGTTTATGATATGTGAGCAGAAGAGGCAAGACGTAGGAAAGGGAAACAGGTAGTTGAGCAGTAAGACGGTTGAGATTGGAAGCGAGTGCAGTGTAGTAAGCTAATACCAGGCAAGTGTTCTGAACTTTCTCGAGATATTATAGTGATTGATAGTCCTGTTTTATATTATAAGTGCTTTGAAGCACTGAACCCTAACCTGATTCCAGTTATTGATCTTGAGCCGTAAACCTGATTCTTTCTAGACCATTGCTTGTTGTATACCCAAATACGAACCATAAATATGCGATACTACTCCACAAATACATACAAACTAAATACAAAACACTGAATCGAATTACCTACATACTCAAACCATTGTATCTTATGCTTTGAAAGACCAAATCCTTGAAACCCTGAAACGTTGATTCCTTTGTTATCCAATTCTTTCATTACCTAGCATCCAAGATTTGAAAATGCCATATTAATCCTTATGAAGATTGAACCCTTCATTACTGAACGTTCAATGTTGTTAATGTTTTTGTTCATTGCTTTACATTGTTATTCTGTTATTATGTTAGAATTGGATTATTTTTATAAAATTATGGACCAGATTCGTGGTCAGACCATATAATGGTCAAGTTAGGCCAATGTGTGCCTTGGATCCATTAGTTAGAGCAGTGCTGTGTGCTTGCTCGGGGTTAGTGCTGACCGATCAGCAGCCTAACCTTGGTTTTTAAAATGAAAATATAATATCCAATTCTAAATCATAATCCATTTTTCACCTGATATCAGAACCATATTCACTTGATGATCATTATTCTCAGTTTTGTCATTGTGACTGGCTGAACTATTTAGCTCATTTGTGCGATGTTGTTTATGTTCTTTTCCAGTTAAAAAGGAACCAGTTGGTAGCGAGGATCCCCAGTCCAGCGCGAGAGCTAGGGGTACAGGTGATCAAGTTGAGCTAGTAGGCTTCTTTTTGGATAATTTAAGTTTGTAAAAGATTCTAATAATGTTTAATACTCAGTTCTGAATTTGAATAGTTGGGATTTGAATGGTTTGTAATATAAGTAGATATGTTTGGCTTGTGTGCAATACTTTAACCTGTTGTGGTCCGTGGTATTGTTAAGTAGGGTCTCTGCATATTATTATTATCTTTATTATTGTTATAAGCAGGTTATAAATAAGGTGTGTGTGTGAACCCCAAACTTCTCACCCGGGTTTGGAAGGCGCCACAGGTTTGGTATCAGAGCTACAGGTTATAAGTCACTGACACAAGCCTAGGATAACGGGAATGGGTAGATTGTTAGGAATTAGAGTAAGAAATTGAAAGATAGAACGTCGAGAGGTTGAGTGCTTCGGTATAACAAGTACTAGTATAATTCGCGTCATGGTTCGAGATTTTTATATTGCGATATGATTTCAGATAGCAGCAATGGCCGACTCTTTCATCCCCGTATAAGCTGATCACTCAGAGCCTGCAGTTGGAGCGCCATCATCAGATCCACGTCCTGTTGTTCCACCAGCACTGGCTATTCTACATCCACCTGTGTTACAGCCCGTACCACTGCAGGCTATTCCACCTCTAGGCATTAGGCCACCTATCAGAGGACCCCCACCTGCTGATTCAGATTCCACTGAGCATTCAGTTGCGAGTGCCCCATTCCAGTCTACCTTACCCCCAGTTCCTGACTACCGGTATGAGGCTCTTCTATTGGAGCGTGATTCCTTGTTGGCCCAGATTAGAGAGCTACAACATATCATTAGGACTACTGATGTTGATCGTGGTGTGAGGGAGCTTCGAGAGGAGATTCACGTGACATTGAGGGTTCTTGAGGCTAGGCTATATGGAGCTACACTACCTGGCAGAGGCCCTGATGCACTGATGGGCTGGGCAACTCAGGTGATGGAGGACTTTGAGAGGCTGGCAGGGCTAGAGTTTCTTTGGAGTTGAGTCAGAAATCCAGAGATGGAGAGGCTGAGTGGTATTGTATGGTGGTGTAGTATGTACAGTAGTGTGTAGTGTGTATCAGTAGACTTTTGAGTTGTATTTATAGACTAGCTATGCTGACTAGTGAGTAGGTTGTTGTACCCTTTTGCTTTTACTTCCGAAGCGTCTTTACGCTTGTACTACCTAAAACTTTTGATCTATATATATTAGTACCTTTTTCCTTTCCAGCACTGTCATTTACTTTATTGCACCTGTTTTACTTTACCTTATTTATTGCATCAGTTATACCCTTGTGATACCATGTACCTTTTTTTTCATAACTGTTTATATTCTGTAAAGAAGCATGCAATTTACCTAGTTCAATTGTTACAACTTTTTTCAAAAAGAGATATTCATGTTTTACAAAAAATTTCTTTTCTGCAAAGAATTTGAATTAAAAGCTAAATAAGTTGTTTGATTCTTTACAGAAAAATGCCTCCCAGAAGAAATACCCGCACCAACACCCAGAATGAAGAAAAACACACAGGAATAACAACCAATATGATACAAACCAGAATGCAAACCCAGGACCCATCGACCCAGCAATAGCCCAGATTCTTCAAATCTTGGCCCAACAAACAGTTCACCTGGCACAACAACAACAAGTCAGACCATCCCTAGGTAACTTTCAAAACTTTTCAGGCAGTAAACCCACCAAAATTCAAGGGTTCCTTAGAGCCGATTGAAGCAAATGTTTGGTTAAAGGAACTAGAGAAGGCATTTGCCTTAGTAAAAGTGAAAGAGGAGCATAAGGTTGAGTTTGCAAGTTACTATCTAAAGAATGAGGCCACCTATTGGGTGGGAGATGGTGAAGACATTGGAAGGTACGGATGTTATTACTTGGGAAAGGTTTAAGGAATTATTTTTAGAAAAGTATTTTCCTCAGTTTATTCAAGATCAGATGGAGCTGAAGTTTTTAGAATTAAAGCAAGGGAATATGTTGGTGGCAGATTATGAAAGTAAGTTTGAAGAATTGTCAAGGTATGTACCGTCGTACGTGGATACTGACAGGAAGAATGCTAAAAGATTCCAGCAAGGTTTGAAACCATGGATCAGAGGGAAGGTAGCCATTTTTGAATTGGATACCTATGCAGGAGTGGTACAGAAGGCTATGATCGCAGAGACAGAGAGTGAGATGTCACAGAAGGAGAAGGAAAGCAAGAAAAGGAAATTTGAAGAGAATGAAGGTCAGTCACAACCAGGGAAGTTTCCAATGTTTAAAAAAGGCAAGTTTCAGCCAGGGAGAAATTTTAACTTCAAGAGACAAAATGCGGGCGACGAAGGTCAGGGCAACTGTCCAGTTAATGCGAATCAGCCGAATCAGTTGAGGTTAACTTTTCCAGGTTGTCAAGTATGCGGAAAGAAACATGGAGGAGTTTGTAACAATTAAATGTGGTAGTTTCAAGTGTAATCAGAAAGGGCACTATTCGAGGGAGTGCCGAAATTAGCCAGAAAAAGCCAGCAAGTAAGGATCAACCTATTCGGAATCCAGCAGTGAAGGTTCCAACCATTGGATTTACGTGCTTTAAATGTGGAAAGCCAGGACATATAGCCAGGGATTGCAAGACACCAGCCCCAGTCAGTAATGCATTGAGGATTATGGGGATCTACCCCAGCAGTGATGAGACTCCAAGGGCTAGAGTGTTCGATATGTCTATGAAGCATCCTATCCAGGATACTGATGTCGTGGCAGGTATGCTTAATGTGAATTCTTTATGTGCCAAAGTGCTAATAGATCGGGAGCAACTCGATCATTTATTTCACAAGATTTTGTTAGTAAGTTAAATTGTCCAGTTGAGTATTTAAAAGAAATAATGACTGTGGAATTAGAAAATCAAGAACGTGTATCTGTTAACCAAGTTTGGGGAATTATGAGATTGAGATTTCTGGTAGTAAGTTTTGTGTAGATTTGATACCATTTAAGTTAGGAGAATTTGACGTTATATTAGGAATGGATTGGTTATCTAGCACGAT